>NC_091341.1:31382668-31441113 GCF_038502225.1 Cherax quadricarinatus | reverse complement strand
TGTGAAGTGACCCTATAACCCTTCCTTTCCCCCCATCTCTCTCCTCTTCTCTCCTCTCTCTTCCTCTCTCTTCCTCTCTCTCTCTCTCTCTCTCTCTCTCTCTCTCTCTCTCTCTCTCTCTCTCTCTCTCTCTCTCTCTCTCTCTCTCTCTCTCTCTCTCTCCCTCATCCTCTCTCTCATCCTCTCTCTCCTCCTCTCTCTCTCTCTCTCTTCCACTCTTTCTCTCCTCTCTCCCTCTCTCTCTTCCTCTCTACTCTCTCTTTCCTCTCTCTCTCTCTCCCTTACCCTCCCCTCTCTCTTACCTTTCCCTCTCTCACTTTCCCTCCCCCTTTTCCCTTCTTTCCCCTCATTCTAGGCTCCCCTTCTCTCTCTCCCTATCTTTCACTCTCCCCTCCCCCTTTTTCTTTTTCTTTCTTTCTCTCTTTCATAAAAAAAAAATGGTGGGGACTCGCAGGAACCAAGGATCAGATGAGAATGGTTCTGGTAGGGAGAAGTGGATGGAGGAGCAGTGGAAAAGGATGGAACAAGAGTAGGAGAGAAAATTAGGAGAGCTTTCTGAAAAAATGGAGAAAGAGCTCTCTGTGAAATTGGAAAAGAGGTTGGAGAAGGAGACAAAGAATTGGGAGGCACAAGTCGAAACTGCAGTAGCCAAGATAAGGGTCCTAGAAGTTGAGATAAATAGGCTGAAGTGGGTTACAGGGGCAGTGACCAGAGAAGACAGCATATGAAGCTGCGAGGCCGAACAGGAAGGAAGGAATTATGAATTATGCTAAGGTCACATCAGTCTGCCAAGGAGGACCAAGGAGTGAAAGGGAAGATCAGCTGGTTGCAGATGGAGAGGGTGATAGGTCGAATGCTGAGGCACAACAAGGCTATCAAGAGCCACTGGAAAAATCAAGGGAGAAACTGACCACATACAGGCAGGATCCAGAGTCACAGAGGGTGAGGCAATGGGAGGAAGAAAGGGCAAAATCAGTGTTTATCCATGGGCTTCAGGAGAGAGAGGAAAGGACACACACTGAAAGGCAGCAGGAAGAAAGGAGATTGAGAAAATCATCACGGAAATAGGTGAAGAGATGGACGAGATTGTAAATTTTCAGAGAATAGGGGGGTACTCGAAGGGGAGAAACCGACCAATCAAGCTGATTCTCAGGACGGAAACAGTGCGCAACAGGATCCTCCAAGAGAAACCACGATTGAAATACTCGGAAGAGTACAAGAGGGTGTTCCTAGACAGAGACAGAACAAAATCAGAACGACAGCAGCTGAGGGAGAGGACAAAAAAAGCGAAAGGAGCTAGGAAAAGAGACAAGGAGGGAACCAGCAGAGGTCAGTCAGAGCAGAACAGAACAGCAAGGGCAAGCACACACACAACTACTCTCAGAACCATACAACCTATCACACCATCCCAACACACACTACAATCCATACCCACAGCCTCCACCCAACACCGAGCTATAGAATCCCACAGTATGCCACCAGGTCTCCCACCCTCACAGGCCCCCCAAACCACAGTGTTGGAAAGGAAACTGAAGGTATGGTACACAAACGCTGATGGAATAACAAATAAGTGGGAGGAGTGGCATGAAAGAGTCAAAGAAGCATCACCGGACATCATAGCTCTCACAGAAACCAAGCTTACAGGTATGATAACAGATGCCATCTTTCCAACGGGATACCAAATTCTGAGGAAAGACAGAGGGAACAGGGGGGGGTGGAGGAGTGGCGTTGCTGATCAAAAATCGCTGGAATTTTGATGAGCTGGAGAGAGGAGACAGCGGAGAAGAAAGTGATTACATAGTGGGAACACTTCACTCTGGAGGTCCCAAGGTGGTAATAGCAGTGATGTATAACCCACCACAGAACAGCAGGAGGCCAAGGCAAGAGTACGACGAGAGCAATAGAGCGATGGTTGACACACTGGCTAGAGTGGCCAGAAGAGCTCATGCATGCAGGGCAAAGCTCCTGATCATGGGTGACTTTAACCACAAGGAGATCGATTGGGAGAACTTGGACCCACATGGGGGCCAAGATACATGGAGGGCTAAGATGATGGAGGTGGTACTGGAAAACTTCATGTGCCAACACGTAAGGGACACTACAAGAGAGAGAGGAGAGGATGAACCAGCAAGGCTGGACTTAGTATTCACCTTGAGTAGTGCAGATATCGAGGACATCACATATGAAAGACCCCTTGGGGCCAGTGACCATGTGGTTTTAAGCTTCGAATACACAGTAGAGCTACAAGTGGAGGGAGAAGCAGGAAGGCCAGGATGAATGAAGCCAAACTACAAGAAAGGGGACTACACAGGAATGAGGAACTACCTGAACGGGGTTCAGTGGGACAGAGAACTGGCAGGGAAGCCAGTTAATGAGATGATGGAATATGTAGCAACAAAATGCAAGGAGGCTGAGGAGAGGTTTGTACCCAAGGGTAAAAGGATTAATGAAAAAGCCAGGATGAGCCCATGGTTTACCCAAAGGTGCAGGGAGGCAAAAACCAAGTGTGCTAGGGAATGGAAGAAATATAGAAGGCAAAGGACCCAGGAGAATAAGGAGAACAGTCGTAGAGCCAGAAACGAATATGCACAGATAAGAAGGGAGGCCCAAAGACAATATGAAAATGACATAGCAGCGAAAGCCAAATCTGACCCGAAACTGTTGTACAGCCACATCAGGAGGAAAACAACAGTCAAGGACCAGGTAATCAGGCTAAGGAAGGAAGGAGGAGAGACAACAAGAAATGACCGTGAAGTATGTGAAGAACTCAACAAGAGATTCAAAGAAGTGTTCACAGAGGAGACAGACGGGACTCCAGAAAGACGGAGAGGTGGGGCACACCACCAAGTGCTGGACACAGTGCACACAACCGAGGAAGAAGTGAAGAGGCTTCTGAGTGAGCTAGATACCTCAAAGGCAATGGGGCCAGATAACATCTCCCATGGGTATTGAGAGAGGGAGCAGAGGCGCTATGTGTACCCCTAACAACAATATTCAATACATCTATCGAAACAGGGAGATTGCCTGAGGCATGGAAGACAGCAAATGTAGTCCCAATCTTTAAAAAAGGAGACAGACATGAAGCATTAAACTACAGACCAGTGTCACTGACATGTATAGTATGCAAAATCATGGATAAGATTATCAGGAGAAGAGTTTTGGAACACCTAGAAAGGAATGATCTCATCAACAGCAGCCAACATGGTTTCAGGGACGGGAAATCCTGTGTCACAAACCTACTGGAGTTCTACGACATGGTGACAGCAGTAAGACAAGAGAGAGAGGGGTGGGTGGATTGCATTTTCTTGGACTGCAAGAAGGCGTTTGACACAGTTCCACACAAGAGATTGGTGCAAAAACTGGAGGACCAAGCAGGGATAACAGGGAAGGCACTACAATGGATCAGGGAATACTTGTCAGGAAGACAGCAGCGAGTCATGGTACGTGGCGAGGTGTCAGAGTGGGCACCTGTGACCAGCGGGGTCCCACAGGGGTCAGTCCTAGGACCAGTGCTGTTTCTGGTATTTGTGAACGACATGACGGAAGGAATAGACTCTGAGGTGTCCCTGTTTGCAGATGACGTGAAGTTGATGAGAAGAATTCACTCGATCGAAGACCAGGCAGAACTACAAAGGGATCTGGGCAGGCTGCAGACCTGGTCCAGCAATTGGCTCCTGGAGTTCAATCCCACCAAGTGCAAAGTCATGAAGATTGGGGACGGGCAAAGAAGGCCGCAGACGGAGTACAGTCTAGGGGGTCAGAGACTACAAACCTCACTCAAGGAAAAAGATCTTGGGGTGAGTATAACACCAGGCACATCTCCTGAAGCGCACATCAACCAAATAACTGCTGCAGCATATGGGCGCCTAGCAAACCTCAGAACAGCATTCCGACATCTTAATAAGGAATCATTCAGGACCCTGTACACCGTGTATGTTAGGCCCATATTAGAGTATGCGGCACCAGTTTGGAACCCACACCTAGCCAAGCACGTGAAGAAACTAGAGAAAGTGCAAAGGTTTGCAACAAGACTAGTAACAGAGCTAAGAGGTATGTCCTACGAGGAGAGGTTAAGGGAAATCAACCTGACGACACTGGAGGACAGGAGAGATAGGGGGGACATGATAACGACATACAAAATACTGAGAGGAATTGACAAGGTGGACAAAGACTGGATGTTCCAGAGATTGGACACAGTAACAAGGGGACACAGTTGGAAGCTGAAGACACAGATGAATCACAGGGATGTTAGGAAGTATTTCTTCAGCCACAGAGTAGTCAGTAAGTGGAATAGTTTGGGAAGCGATGTAGTGGAGGCAGGATCCATACATAGCTTTAAGCAGAGGTATGATAAAGCTCACGGCTCAGGGAGAGTGACCTAGTAGCGATCAGTGAAGAGGCGGGGCCAGGAGCTCGGACTCGACCCCCGCAACCTCAACTAGGTGAGTACTAGGTGAGTACATACACACACACACAAACACACACACACACACACACACACACACACACACACACACACAGGAACAAGCACTTGTAAGCTGTAGTACACACACAAACACACGCATACACAGGATTTCACACCGTCCTGTGAACTGACCATCTGAACCTCACTCCTTCTCTCTCCCTCTCTTCCTCTCCCATCTCTCCCCTCTAACATCTCTTACTTCTAACACCTCCCCCTCTCTAACATCTCTCCCCCTCTAACATCTCTCCCCTCCCATTATCTCTCCACTCTCCCTTTCCCCATCTCTCTCCCCTCCTCCCCTCCCTCTCCCCCTAGCCTCTCTCTCCCCTCTCGCTCTTCCATCTCCCCCGTCTTTCCTTCTTCTCCCCCTCTCTCCCCCGTCTCCCCCTCTCTCCCCCCTCTCTCTCCCCCTCTCTTTGCCTTCTCTCACTCTCCCTCTCTCCCTCCGTCTCTCTCTCCCTCCCTCTCTCCCCTCTCTCCCTCTCTCTCTCTCTCTCTCTCTCTCTCTCTCTCTCTCTCTTGCTCTCTCTCTTCCCCATTTTCCCTTCTAACTCTCCCCCTCTCCTACCCTTCCCTTCACTCTCTCTCCCCCTCTCTCTCTCACTCTCTCTCCCTCTCTCCCTCTCTCCCTCTCCCTCTCTCTTGCTCTCTCTCTTCCCCATTTTCCCTTCTAACTCTCCCCCTCTCCTACCCATCCCTTCACTCTCTCTCCCCCTCTCTCTCTCACTCTCTCTCCCTCTCTCCCTCTCTCTCTCTCCCTCTCTCTCTCACTCTCTCTCTTGCTCTCTCTCTTCCCCATTTTCCCTTCTAACTCTCCCCCTCTCCTGCCCTTCCCTTCACTCTCTCTCCCCCTCTCTCTCTCACTCTCTCTCCGTCTCTCCCTCTCTCCCTCTCTCTCTCTCTTGCTCTCTCTCTTCCCCATTTTCCCTTCTAACTCTCCCCCTCTCTTACCCTTCCCTTCACTCTCTCTCTCCCCCCCTCTCTCTCTCTCTCTCTCACTCTCTCTTCCCCTTTTTCCTTCTCACTATCCCCCTCTCTCTACCTTCCCTTCTCTCTCTTTCCCCCTCTCACACTCTCTCTCCCCCCTTTCCCTTCTCACTCTTCCCCTCTCTCTCTCCTTCTACCTTTCCCTTCTCTCTTCTCTCAAAAAAAAAAAAAAAAATGGTGGGGACTCGCAGGAACCAAGGATCAGATGAGAATGGTTCTGGTAGGGAGGAGTGGATGGAGGAGCAGTGGAAAAGGATGGAACAAGAGTGGGAGAGAAAATTAGGAGAGCTTTCTGAAAAAATGGAGAAAGAGCTCTCTGTGAAATTGGAAAAGAGGTTGGAGAAGGAGACAAAGAATTGGGAGGCACAAGTCGAAACTGCAGTAGCCAAGATAAGGGTCCTAGAAGTTGAGATAAATAGGCTGAAGCGAGTTACAGGGGCAGTGACCAGAGAAGACACAGCATATGAAGCTGCGAGGCCGAACAGGAAGGAAGGAATTATGAATTATGCTAAGATCATATCAGCCTGCCAAGGAGGGCCAAGGAGTGAAAGGGAAGAACAGCTGGTTGCAGATGGAGAGGGTGATAGGTCGAATGCTGAGGCACAACCATGCTATCAAGAGCCACTGGAAAAATCAAGGGAGAAACTGACCACATACAGGCAGGATCCAGAGTCACAGAGGGTGAGGCAATGGGAGGAGGAAAGGGCAAAATCAGTGTTTATCCATGGGCTTCAGGAGAGAGAGGAAAGGACACACACTGAAAGGCAGCAGGAAGAAAGAAAGGAGATTGAGAAAATCATCACGGAAACAGGTGAAGAGATGGACGAGATTGTAAATTTTCAGAGAATAGGGGGGTACTCGAAGGGGAGAAACCGACCAATCAAGCTGATTCTCAGGATGGAAACAGTGTGGAACAGGATCCTCCAAGAGAAACCACGATTGAAATACTCGGAAGAGTACAAGAGGGTGTTCCTAGACAGAGACAGAACAAAATCAGAACGACAGCAGCTGAGGGAGAGGACAAAAAAGCGAAAGGAGCTAGGAAAAGAGACAAGGATGGAACCAGCAGAGGTCAGTCAGAGCAGAACAGAACAGCAAGGGCAAGCACACACACAACTATTCTCAGAACCATACAACCTATCACACCATCCCAACACACAATACAGTCCATACCCACAGCCTCCACCCAACACCGAGCTATAGAATCCCACAGTATGCCACAAGGTCTCCCACCCTCACAGGCCCCCCAAACCACAGTGTTGGAAAGGAAACTGAAGGTATGGTACACAAACGCTGATGGAATAACAAATAAGTGGGAGGAGTGGCATGAAAGAGTCAAAGAAGCATCACCGGACATCATAGCTCTCACAGAAACCAAGCTTACAGGTATGATAACAGATGCCATCTTTCCAACGGGATACCAAATCCTGAGGAAAGACAGAGGGAACAGGGGGGGGGGGTGCAAGAGTGGCATTGTTGATCAAAAACTGATGGAATTTTGATGAGCTGGAGAGAGGAGACAGCGGAAAAGAAAGTGATTATATAGCGGGAACGCTTCACTCTGGAGGTCCCAAGGTGGTAATAGCAGTGATGTATAGCCTACCACAGAACAGCAGGAGGCCAAGGCAAGAGTACGACGAGAGCAATAGAGCGATGGTTAACACACTGGCTAGAGTGGCCAGAAGAGCTCATGCATGCAGGGCAAAGCTCCTGATCATGGGTGACTTTAACCACAAGGAGATCGATTGGGAGAACTTGGACCCGCATGGGGGCCAAGATACATGGAGGGCTAAGATGATGGAGGTTGTACTGGAAAACTTCATGTACCAACACGTAAGGGGCACTATAAGAGAGAGAGAGGAGAGGATGAACCAGCAAGGCTGGACTTAGTATACACCTTGAGTAGTGCAGATATCGAGGACATCACATATGAAAGACCCCTTGGGGCCAGTGACCATGTGGTTTTAAGCTTCGAATACACAGTAGAGCTACAAGTGGAGGGAGAAGCAGGAAGGCCAGGACGAATGAAGCCAAACTACAAGAAAGGGGACTACACAGGAATGAGGAACTTCCTGAATGGGGTTCAGTGGGACAGAGAACTGGCAGGGAAGCCAGTTAATGAGATGATGGAATATGTAGCAACAAAATGCAAGTAGGCTGAGGAGAGGTTTGTACCCAAGGGTAACAGGAATAATGAAAAAGCCAGGATGAGCCCATGGCTTACCCAAAAGTGCAGGGAGGCAAAAACCAAGTGTGCTAGGGAATGGAAGAAATATAGAAGGCAAAGGACCCAGGAGAATAAGGAGAGCAGCTGTAGAGCCAGAAACGAATATGCACACATAAGAAGGGAGGCCCAAAGACAATATGAAAATGACATAGCAGCGAAAGCCAAATCTCACCCGAAACTGTTGTACAGCCACATCAGGAAGAAAACAACAGCCAAGGACCAGGTAATCAGGCTAAGGAAAGAAGGAGGAGAGACAACAAGAAATGACAGTGAAGTATGTGAGGAACTCAACAAGAGATTCAAAGAAGTGTTCACAGAGGAGACAGAAGGGGCTCCAGAAAGACGGAGAGGTGGGGCACACCACCATGTGCTGGACACAGTGCACACAACCGAGGAAGAAGTGAAGAGGCTTCTGAGTGAGCTAGATACCTCAAAGGCAATGGGGCCAGATAACATCTCCCCATGGGTATTGAGAGAGGGAGCAGAGGCGCTATGTGTACCCCTAACAACAATATTCAATACGTCTATCGAAACAGGGAGATTGCCTGAGGCACGGAAGACAGCAAATGTAGTCCCAATCTTTAAAAAAGGAGACAGACATGAAGCATTAAACTACAGACCAGTGTCACTGACATGTATAGTATGCAAAATCATGGCGAAGATTATCAGGAGAAGAGTGGTGGAACACCTAGAAAGGAATGATGTCATCAACAGCAGCCAACATGGTTTTAGGGACGGGAAATCCTGTGTCACAAACCTACTGGAGTTCTATGACATGGTGACAGCAGTAAGACAAGAGAGAGAGGGGTGGGTGGATTGCATATTCTTGGACTGCAAGAAGGCGTTTGACACAGTTCCACACAAGAGATTGTTGCAAAAACTGGAGGACCAAGCAGGGATAACAGGGAAGGCACTACAATGGATCAGGGAATACTTGTCAGGAAGACAGCAGCGAGTCATGGTACGTGGCGAGGTGTCAGAGTGGGCACCTGTGACCAGCGGGGTCCCACAGGGGTCAGTCCTAGGACCAGTGCTGTTTCTGGTATTTGTGAATGACATGACGGAAGGAATAGACTCTGAGGTGTCCCTGTTTGCAGATGACGAAGTTGATGAGAAGAATTCACTCAATCGAAGACCACGCATAACTACAAAGGGATCTGGACAGGCTGCAGACCTGGTCCAGCAATTGGCTCCTGGAGTTCAATCCCACCAAGTGCAAAGTCATGAAGATTGGGGAAGGGCAAAGAAAACCGCAGACGGAGTACAGTCTAGGGGGCCAGAGACTACAAACCTCACTCAAGGAAAAAGATCTTGGGGTGAGTATAACACCAGGCACATCTCCTGAAGCGCACATCAACCAAATAACTGCTGCAGCATATGGGTGCCTAGCAAACCTCAGAACAGCATTCCGACATCTTAATAAGGAATCGTTCAGGACCCTGTACACCGTGTACATTAGGCCCATATTGGAGTATGCGGCACCAGTTTGGAACCCACACCTAGCCAAGCATGTAAAGAAACTAGAGAAAGTGCAAAGGTTTGCAACAAGACTAGTCCCAGAGCTAAGAGGTATGTCCTACGAGGAGAGGGTAAGGGAAATCAACCTGATGACACTGGAGGACAGGAGAGGTAGGGTGAACATGATAACGACATACAAAATACTGAGAGGAATTGACAAGGTGGACAAAGACAGGATGTTCCAGAGATTGGACACAGAAACAAGGGGACACAGTTGGAAGTTGAAGACACAGATGAATCACAGGGATGTTAGGAAGTATTTCTTCAACCACAGAGTAGTCAGTAAGTGGAATAGTTTGGGAAGCAATGTCATGTGGGTTTTCGATACGTGGATGGGGTAAGAATACTCACGTAGGCTGGTAGTACGTATAATATATAACAGGAAGTATGGAAAGTGCCAACAGCCGACCTGCCTCTCTCTGCTCTCTATCTTGACTGACCCATGAGTGCCTATGGGTGAGGGGGTGTTTGAAATCCTGCTATGGTTAGCAGTAATATGAATACAGTCAGTGATTCACACAGACGGTTGGTAGCGAGTCATCTACTGGTAACTGGTTACTAGGAACTGGTACTATTACTGAGAGCTCGGCGATGCTAACGTATGTCGTCCAGACATACAACTAATACAAGCTAGAGACGGCAGGTGTACGGCTTGGGCTGATTCTATACAATGTCAAAGTACACAACAATTGAACATTATAACATACATAAGTAGAATATTGGAATGGAAGCTACATAACTGAAACTGTAATGAAACTGTAATGCAATACAAGGTATAATATAGCACAACTCATCGAATGAAACTCAACATTGGGATTACACAATAGAAGTGATAAAAAAAAATTTGATCGATCGATCTGTATTCATGTGATCTACAGATTCTGAGGAAGGAATATATACAAAGAAAGAAGTGTTTAACAGAAAGGCAGATTCGGTGCACTCAAATCTAGACTGTTAACTCTCAGAATTTGGAGAGAACGTGAACACAAAAAAAAAAATTCTTGAATACTGATAAGTTGATACTGTAATTATTCATCTATACAGGTTATTTACATTTAACCCCAATTCTGCTAGGGTGAGATTGATATATGCAGAATGGGTGTCATCTCTGGGAAGATCAAACTCTGTTGCACTGGCTAACTCATGCTGTATTTGAGGCAAATCTGAATTGGTAGTTACAAATGATACTTGAGGATTTCTCAATACCTGTCGTGTACGTAGGGAATAACAACATTCAGGTTGATCGTCTGACTGAGTATCAGAGGTAGAGAGTACAGGATCAGGAGGATTGTCAGAGTCTGTCACATTAGTCTGGGTTGGAACATCATTATCATCACATACTAACTTCATATGATCTAAATGTGATTCTTTTTACTGACCAGTACTAATTTCTCTAACCTTATACTTATTACCAGTGATATGTTCAACTACTCGATAAGGACCAACAAACTTTTGATCAAGCTTAGGCATTGCAGACGTTTTGTTAAAGTTAGTCAGCATAACTCTCGAACCTACTTTGATTTTGGATGGCTTTGCTCGAGTGTTTGCGACTCTTGTAAATTCTGCTGTTGATTTATGAAGTGTTTCACGGATTCTTCTAAAGACGCTTTGAGCTAAACTGGTACAAGTTGCTATGAAATCATCAGGGTTGTAATTTGGTTTCGGATTAGAATATAGCAACTCATAAGGCAAACGTTTATCTACACCATACAATGCATAATGTGGAGTGTCACCTATGGAAATATTGTAAGCAGAATTTATAGCACACTGCACATCAGGTATAACTTCATCCCAAGTTTCACTGTTGGGATTGATAGTGGCTCTCAAGACATCAAGTATTTCTTATTGGTACGTTCCGCTAACCCATTGCTGGCAGGATGATGAGGAACAATGGTGGATTTAGAGATCTTGTACAAGGTGCACAAATTTTCAAGAATCTCATTACAGAATTCACCTCCATTATCTGTTACTAGGGACTTAGGGGTGGTATGCCTGCAGATAATGCGTTCTTTAAACGCTTTAGCTACTGTCTCGGCAGTCTTATCTGCAATAGGAACTAACTCACAATATCTGGTGAAATGGTCTACCATAACACATAGATGTTTGTTGCCCTGGAGGGAACATTGGAAATTAGTTAACAAATCTAGCGCAACTCTTTCCCACGGTTCGCTAGTGGTTGGATACACTTGGATTGGATTAGGACCATTAGCATTACCTTTATGTTGCATGCAGACACTACATTTCTTAACATACTCAGAAATATCAGTTGCCATACGAGGCCAAAAGTATTTGAATCTGGCTTGTTTTACTGAACGATCCATACCAGGGTGCGCAACACCTGGTACATCGTGAACTAGCTGTAAGGCTACATTCACTAGTGACTGTGGAATTACTAACTGGTATACTCTTCTGCTAGGAGTACCCAACTCGGCTGTTCGATACAGTAATTCTTGGTTCATGACAAAGTCACTGATGGGTGCTGGTGGCTTCACAGTCAGAATAAGATCTTCCTGGAGCAGGAATCGAATCACACCAGACCACATGGGATCTGTTCGTTGAGCATTCTTTACATCTTCGGCACTATATGGAGGGTCTGCAGTTACTATACTAACATGTCGCGATAAGGCATCTGCGACTACATTTGACTTGCCAGGTAAGTGTTCAAAGGTGGGATTGAACTCTTGGATAGTCAAGGTCCATCTGGCTAACCTTCCAGTAGGTTGTTTGTTCTGGAATAAAGGTATCAGTGGAGCGTGGTCTGTCAAGACATGAACAGAGTACTGATAAATAATGTCTCGGAAGTGCTTTAAAGACCATACTATTGCTAAAGCTTCTTGCTCAGTTACTGTATAATTACGTTCAGCCTTCATAAGGACTCGGCTAGCAAATGTAACTGCGTTGTACTTGCCATCAGTCTTCTGAGCTAGTACGGCACCTATGCCAATAGAACTAGCATCAGTTGTCAGATAGAAGGGCTTAGAAAAATCTGGAAATTTCAAAATTGGAGCAGATGTTAGCTTTACTTTTAAAGTTTGGAATGCTCTTTCTTGACGGAAGGTCCAAACAAAAGGAGCATCTTTCTTAAGCAACTCAGTTAGAGGAGCAGCTATGGAAGAAAAATTGGCAATGAAAGATCTATAAAAACCTGCTAAGCCCACAAAGGATCTTACGGCATCAGCAGTTTTGGGAGTTGGAAAATTTAGTACTGCAGTTACTTTACTTTGGTCAGTTGTAACCATTCTAGGAGTGACTACGTGACCAAGAAACTTAATTTCTGATCTGAAAAATTGACATTTAGACAGTTTGATCTTTAAATTGGCTTCTTCAAGCTTACCAAGTACTATATCAAGTCTTTTCAAGTGTGTATCCACGTCTTTAGACATGACGATTACGTCATCTAAGTACACCATAAGTGCATTACCTATGAGACCTCTAAAGATATTAGTCATGAGCCTTGAGAACGTGATAGGGGAGGATCGTAATCCAAACGCCATATGGAGGAAGTGATAATGACCTGTAGGAGTGGAGAATGCAGTTAGCTCTTGGCTGTCCTCGTGAAGAGGGACTTGCCAAAACCCTTGTAACAAATCCAGGGTTGAAAAGACTTTGTTATCTCCGATGTTACGTAAAAGATCACCCAGTACAGGAAGTGGGAAGCGATCTGGGATAGTTTTCGCATTTAACTTCCTAAAGTCAATCACTGGGCGCCAAGTACCATCCTTCTTAGGTACTAGGATCAAGGGC
Organism: Cherax quadricarinatus; assembly: GCF_038502225.1. Taxonomy (NCBI): domain Eukaryota; kingdom Metazoa; phylum Arthropoda; class Malacostraca; order Decapoda; family Parastacidae; genus Cherax; species Cherax quadricarinatus. Next base: position 31,428,172 of record NC_091341.1, on the reverse strand, counting down.
GCATTCCAAGGTGAATTGCTAGGTTCAATAACTCCATCATCAAGCATTTGATTGATCAATTCTTCTGCGACAGCAACTTGTGAATGAGGCATTCTGTACACAGGTATATAGATAGGTCTAGTACCAGGTTCAAGTGGAATATGATGGGACAATAAGTTCGTTATACCCATCTTCTCACCTGGTAAGGCAATGGCTTTACGACGTTTGTTCAACAGAGTCAACAAACGCTTGACTTCATCTGGGAAGTCAGTGGGAGCTAAGTCTTTCTCCTCAACTGGTGGAACAGATTGATCCAGTGAAGTGGATGAGGTCTCCCCAGTAGAAATAGCACCGACCCACTGGTCAGGTGACAACTCATCCTCTACCTGAACAGGGTAAGGATAGTGAACAAGGTCAACAAGATTGGTATTTGCTCTGAGACGAACACTGTGACCAGAAGTGTTAGCTAGGAAGAAATGGATCTTACTATCTCTTACAACATGTAAGGATGGTTCAACAAATAGACCTTTTACTTTGCAAGAATCACTGTCAACTAGGACGTTATCACCATCTGGAACACTAGGAACAACAACAGACACTCTAGTGAGGGCACTAGCTGCGACAGAAACGTCTTTCTGCAGACGGCATGTGACATCAACAAGAGATGGCATTACTAGTTGCAAGTAATTGTTTTCCGACAAGGCGTCCCCTGTGGAGAAACTACTACTTGAACTAGCAGACATTGCAGGGATAGGCTCAGCACTCAAGGTAGTCAGAGCGTCCTCGGACACTTGAGGTAACTGGACACTATCTTGCAAGTCTGAAGTTGCAGGAACACAGACAGGAGTGACAGGATCATCAGTGCCTGACCGCTTGGGTACGCTACTGGAAAATGCACTGGCCTGTAAGGACTTAATTCGAATGTCGTACTCTGCAGCAGTATGGCAGATCTCGGATCCAAGCTGGTAACCCCAAAATGGTACGATCAAGTCATCAATTTGGGCATGCCATCGATAAGGGTCGAGCACAATGCGCAAGTCTCGCATAGAAGCAAATCCCGATAGAAGGTCACCAGGGAAAGTAATCTGGTCGACAACAAGGAAGGAAGCAGTGAAGTCTCTACCTTAGATAGAAAAGTTAGGGAAGTCCGACCGCGGACACGCAGGTGAGAACCAGCTACTCCACTAAGGGAGGACACATGAGTCGGTTCTATGAGAAGGACATGTCGTAACTGCTTATCCCTAAACAAACTAGACCTGATAATATTGACTTGCGCACCAGAGTCCATGAACAAATGAACGGGCGCATTATGAACAGATGCTTGCACTATAGGGCCTATGGTTGCATTGGAAGTTATGTGCAAACAAAAAGGTGGATTGTCATCAGCAAAGATTTGTTCCACTTCATCCCCAAAATCATCTACATCAGAGACATGTGAAGCAACATCATCAGCAGGATTGTCATTCTCGAGACTGCTTAAGGCTTCAAAGGAATTGTGAACGGGGATGGTGTACTCATTATCACCTACTGTCACCATGGGACGGTTTGACTGGGGCGCTCGAATTCCCCCGAATTGGAAGAATGAGCCTGGTTCTGGTTATTTTGAGAACCACGATGTCTATTTCCTCTACGGGTTCTGCGGTTGGAACGGCCACGGAAAGACCTAGAGTACTGAAGGTTGTAGAGAGCATTGCACTCAGATGTGTCATGTCCATGTATTCTATGATAAGTACAGTAGGGAAGATCTGACTGGTACTCATCATCAGTACGACGCCTCTTAGGGTAACTATCAGGACAATTAATTGCAATATGGCCATGGAAACCACAGTTGTAACAAGTCCGCGTGGTTACTGAATGTACTATGAATACTACGAGGTTTATAATGACTCTGCACACTGGTCCTTGGTGATCGCTGAGACGGTTGACGACCACGATTTGTCTCTGTGGCACAAACAAGAGGTGGTGCAGACTGAGGCATATGTGTGAAATTACTTTTGATACATGGGAAAGTACCCTGGGGGCACAAAGAACGTACATGATTTAAGGCTGTAAGTGGTTCCATCGTCACAGTTGGAGGATTAACCTCATAAGCACACACGGAAGCAGGCGGCATTAGTTCTTTGATTGCTCCAAAAGCTGCTATTTTAGCAAACGACGCTGTGGATGGTTTATCCTCGTCAGGGACAAAAGCTGAGGACTGGACAGCATTGATAAATGATGATAAAAGTTTGTCTAATCTAACAGCAAAGGCACTCAACGATTCATTAGTCATGGGTGTAGCATTCACTAGTTCCCTAAGAACGACATATGGATCAGCTGTTTTTACTGGTACAAGGAAAGAGCAAATCAGGTCCTCATATTGTGACCACTTAGTAAGATTCCTGAAGTCTCGCATATCAAGGAGATCAACAACGTGAACAGCAGCAGGGGACCGATGAAGAGCTTCTTTCGCAAGTCTGATAAGACTTTCCTCAGAAGGAGGACCTTCAACTAGAGCATTAACACGAGAAAGAATGGCAGTAAACCATGCTTCAAGACTGTGTACATGGCCATTCAATAAAGGTAACGCATCAAGGGAATCACGAGTAAAACTGTAGTGTCTCAGTGTCTGGGTCGGTCTGTCAGTCAATAAGGAACTGTGAGGACTGATGACAGGAGCAGCAGTAGCCTGAGAGGTCTGAGTGTTGACATTCACTAAAGTATCACTTGACGGTACGTGAGACATAATGGCAAAGAAGTTGCACGAGAACAAATAAGGCAAAAATAATGAACAATAAAAATGATACAAAATGTTAAAATTAAAAGAGATGCAACTAATGCTGCAGAAGTAATAAAAAAAAATGTCTAAGATACACTGCAAGAGGAAGGACAACTCAATGTAAAGGACTGCTGGACAAGATAAAAAAATTACATTTACATTTACAAGTAAAAAATATTACTGGAGACTGAATTAAATGCAAAAGGAGCTGTCTGTACTCTTGCTAATAAAGAAATTAACTAATAAAACTGTAAATCAATGTAAAAAGTATAAAATAAAATCACTAAATTGTATGCAACGAGAGATAACTGGGAAATTTAAATATTTTCTAAGAATGCATAAACAAAATTAAAATATAATGCAAAGACAACATGAAAAAATAATAAAATGAAAAACAAGACTCAAACAATAATGAACTGAGAATAATAATGCATAAAAATATCAATAAAAGAAAATAATTCACTGCAGAACAAGTGCAACAAAATAATTCACTGCAGAACAAGTGCAACAAAATAATTCACTGCAGAGCAAGTGCAACAAAATAATTCACTGCAGAACAAGTGCAACAAAATAATTCACTGCAGAACAAGTGCAACAAAATAATTCACTGCAGAACAAGTGCAACAAAATAATTCACTGCAGAACAAGTGCAACAAAATAATTCACTGCAGAACAAGTGCAACAAAATAATTCACTGCAGAACAAGTGCAACAAAATAATTCACTGCAGAACAAGTGCAACAAAATAATTCACTGCAGAACAAGTGCAACAAAATAATTCACTGGAGAACAAGTGCAACAAAATAAGGTGTAGAAATAACCAATGCAGTAATAAAAGTTACACTGGGAAAATGTAGGTTAAATAATAAAATAAAAATATAAAGAAAAACTGATTGAACACTTTAACTCTTAATTGTAAATTAGACAAAACAATTTACTCAGAGTAAAGAAAACACTTTACATTAAAAAAGAAATTGAAATTACACTAAGAGTGAATTTGTTCAAGTGGCAGGGCACACAACACTTACAAGTGGCAGGGCACACACAACATATTCACTTATTCATTTTTTTAGTATATTCTTACAACAAAATCTTGCTGTGACTGATACGACAAAAATTGCTGGCAAAAATAATGGTACACAAGTCTGCGAAAAGATCAGGGAATGAGACACTGCTGGTGTACGAACAAAGGAACACATAGAAATAAATGGATAATTTGGTATACGACAAATACTGGATAATACAATGCTGAAAGAACACAAGATAAAAAAAATGAATGAATTACTTCACACGGAGTGACTGACTGGTACACTACAGAATAATACTTACTACAGACAGAGTAGCATAAAAAAAACACAGATAAAAAAATATGAGATGAGCGATAACACTGAAAAATATTGCAAAAATAATGAGTCAAAGAAACACTGAGTCTAAACTGAAATTCACTATAAATGTCTCACACATGCAAATGTCTTTAAATGCAGGAAAAATGTCTCTAAACAGAAAATTATCACTGAAGTCTGGAGTAGAAGACTGGATGACTAGTGATGAGGGTAAGACATCCTGTGCGGTGATGACACCTCCTACACTCACACTGTCGTCGGAAGAAATGCGCTTTGTCGGTGAACTCACATAACTGGCTTTATCGTTGGCGCTCAGCTACAATCTCTTGACCAATTATGTGAGACAAAACAGTACTATGACCCGGTACAAGGGTGGAAAAAACCCCACAGGTAGATGAGTGAATAGTGGCGGGTGGTGGTGGTGATTGTGGTGGTGGGGGCAGAGGAACAAGCTGGCCCTGTGTGCTCTCACTGCCACACACTTCTCACCATGCACAAGGTGGCTTAACTAAATCACAATGCCACAGGGATGAAGAAGACCACTCTTACCAACATCCAAGCACAAGCGATATATGAGACAATACTTCAGAGGAACTTGCGTGGCTTACTTCTCTCTCTCAGCTGGGTTAGGAAGCTGGGCTGGCTGACTGGCTTAACCCAAGAGAATGGCTGACTGGAAGACGTGTAACGATGCACACAGCATGAAGGAGCAGGTGGATGACAGGAGACAGGCTGGATGGTAGGCTGAGGCAGGCTGACTAGCGTTCACTTCCACAGTCTGGCTTACTGCCTGGCTTAATTGCAAAATCCGGGTCAACCCCTCGGAGATTGAAGCAATTAGCACACGAACTAAGCCAGGAAGCTTGAAAAAATGGCTGCAACAGGCTTGCAGGCTGGAGCTGGAGGTGGCTGAGACGGTTCACCTCTGACCTGCCGGCAACCCACAAACAGTCTTCTAACGTCTGAAATACCCTTAAATCCATGCCCACACTGGTGCCACCATTTGTCATGTGGGTTTTCGATACGTGGATGGGGTAAGAATACTCACGTAGGCTGGTAGTACGTATAATATATAACGGGAAGTATGGAAAGCGCCAACAGCCGACCTGTCTCTCTCTGCTGCCTACAACGACTGATCCATAGTGCCTACGGGTGAGGGTGTTTGAAATCCTGCTATGGTCAGCAGCAATATGAATACAGTCAATGATTCACACAGACGGTTGGTAGTGAGTCATCTACTGGTACACTGGTTACTGGTAACTGGTTACTAGGAACTGGTACTACTACTGAGAGCGATGTAGTGGAGGCAGGATCCATACATAGCTTTAAGCAGAGGTATGATAAAGCTCACGGCTCAGGGAGAGTGACCTAGTAGCGATCAGTGAAGAGGCGGGGCCAGGAGCTCGGACTCGACCCCCGCAACCTCAACTAGGTGAGTACAACTAGGTGAGTACACCCACACACATGGTAATGCATTATTTACAGCTAGCAAAGTCAGGGTATTTCTCCAGAATGGTATGTAATATACCACTGTGGATAAAATACTTTGCCATTTCTTGAACATTTCTGAGTTGCTTCTAAATTCATTAATCTGATCACACTCCAGTACATAATGACACAAGGTGTGACAATAGTCCATCTGGCAAAGTTTACATTTCGTTTGGTCTACATCTGGTGGTGGTGATTTAACCTGCCAAAGATACTAGTAACCCAGCCGGAGCCGGGCAGTAGCGACATCCAAGAGTCTGCTTATCTTGTTGGATACACTATAGACATGTGGCTCCTCCTGCATGATGGAATGATGATAGATGGACTGACTTGTGTCAATCTCCCTAAGTCTTAAGTCAATAAAGTTCATTTGAAGTTCTTTTCGTATTATTGTTCTCAAACTGCTAACTGACAACCCAAGATTGTAATCTACTCCCTCTTTGAAAGCATACAGCTTATCCAGTTTATCAGTTCTATCATGCATCTGAAGACCAATGTGAGATGGAATCCGCAGCATGTGCACTCTGACTCCACTGTCCACAATACTACCATACCTGTGTCTGGCTTCTGACACAAGTATGCCACAATTTATACTTAATGAGTTGAGAGCATTTATGGATGACAGAGAATCAGTTACAATTAAAGTGTCAACCTTAGATACATGGACGCATTTGAGTGCAAGGAGTATGGCAAACAGTTCTGTTTGAAGGGTAGAGGCCCAGTTATTGATGAGTGCTCCAGTTTCTTTATGAGAGCCATCACTCTGTATGACAACAGCAGCACTACCAGCTGCACCAGTGGACTAGTGAACAGAACCATCAACGTAAATAATTTGTGAAAGAGTGTTCTGTGTGACTAAGTTATCAATACAGCTTAAGGCGGTACCAGTGGGAGGTCATGGTGGTGGGTGGCGGTGGTGGCATTGGGAGGTCATGGTGGTGGGTGGCAGTGGTGGCATTGGGAGGTCATGGTGGTGGGTGGCAGTGGTGGCATTGGGAGGTCATGGTGGTGGGTGGCAGTGGTAGCACTGAGAGGTCATGGTGGTGGGTGGCGGTGGTGGCATTTGGGAGGTCATGTTGGTGGGTGGCGGTGGCATTGGGAGGTCATGGTGGGTTGTGGGGGCATTGGGAGGTCATGGTGGTGGGTTGTGGTGACATTTGGAGGTCATGGTGGGTTGTGGTAGCACTGGGACATCATGGTGGTGGGTTGTGGTAGCATTGGGAGGTCATGGTGGGTTGTGGTGGCACTGGGAGGTCATAGTGGTGGGTTGTGGTGGCATTGGGAGGTCATGGTGGGGGGTGGTGATAATGGTGTGTCGTGGTGGCGGTGGTGGTCGTGCTCTGGGTGTTAGTCGTGGTGTTGAGTGGTGGGCGATGGTGGTAGTCATCGTCGTCGTGGTGGGTGGTGGTGATCTGGGTGGTGGTGGTGGCGGTAGGTGGTGGTCATGGTGTTGGTGATTTTCCTGGAGTTTACCTGGAGAGAGTTCCGGGGGTCAACGGCCCCGCGGCCTGGTCTGTGACCAGGCCTCATGGTGGAACAGGGACTGATCAACCAGGCTGTTACTGCTGGCTGCACGCAATCCAACGTACGAACCACAGCCCAGCTGGTCAGGTACCGACTTTAGGTGCCTGTCCAGTGCCTGCTTGAAGACAGCCAGGGTTCTTTGGTAATCCCCCTTATGTATGCTGGGAGGCAGTTGAACAGTCTTGGGCCCCTGACACTTACTGTGTTGTCTCTTAGCGTGCTAGTGACACCCCTGCTTTTCATTGGGGGATGTTGCATCGTCTGCCTAGTCTTTTGCTTTCGAAGAGAGTGATTTTCGTGTGCAAGTTTGGTACTAGTCCCTCTAGGATTTTCCAGGTGTATATAATCAGGTATCTCTCCCGCCTGCTTTCCAGGGAGCACAGGTTCAGGAACTTGAAGCGCTCCCAGTAATTGAGGTGTTTAATCTCCGTTATGCGTGCCATGAAGGTTCTCTGTACATTTTCTAGGTCAGCAATTTCACCTGCCTTGAAAGGTGCTGTTAGTGTTCAGCAGTATTCCAGCCTAGATAGAACAAGCGACCTGAAGAGTGTCATCATGGGCTTGGCATCCCTAGTTTTGAAGGTTCTCATTATCCATCCTGTCATTTTTCTATCAGATGCGACTGATACAATGTTATGGTCCTTGAAGGTGAGATCCTCCGACATGATCACTCCCAGGTCTTTGAAGTTAGTTTTTCGCTCTATTGTATGACTGGAATTTGTTTTATACTCTGATAAAGTTTTAATTTTCTCATGTTTACCATATCGGAGTAATTGAAATTTCTCATCGCTGAACTTCATATTGTTTTCTACAGCCCATTGAAGGATTTGGTTGATGTCCGCCTAGAGCCTTGCAGTGTCTGCAATGGAAGACTCTGTCATGCAGATTCGGGTGTCATCTGCAAAGGAAGACACGGTGCTGTGGCTTACATCCTTGTCTATGTCAGCTATGAGGATGAGGAACAAGATGGGAGCGAGTACTGTGCCTTGCGGAACAGAGCTTTTCACCATAGCCGCCTCAGACTTGACTCTGTTTACTACTACTCTGTGTTCTATTTGCGAGGAAGTTATAGAACCACCTACCAACTTTTCCTGTTATTCCTTTAGCACGCATTTTGTGCGCAATTATGCCATGGTCACACTTGTCGAAGGCTTTTGCAAAGTCTGTGTATATTACATCTGCATTCTTTTTGTCTTCTAGTGCATCTAGGACCTTGTCATAGTGGTCCAGTAGTTGGGACAGACAGGAGCGACCTGCTCTAAACCCATGCTGCCCTGGGTTGTGTAACTGATGGGTATCTAGGTGGTTGGCGATCTTGGTTCTTAGGACCCTTTAAAAGATTTTTATGATATAGGATGTTAACCCTATCGGTCTGTAGTTCTTTGCTATTGCTTTACTACCCTCTTTTTGGAGTGGGGCTATGTCTTGTTTTTAGTAACTGTGGGACGACCCCAGTGTCCATGCTCCCTCTCCATAGGATGTTAAAAGCACATGACTGCGATACACAGGCCAATCCCCCCCCCCCTTTTGCCTGTTCACTCTGTCGCATCTGTATAGGTTGTAACCTGGGATCCACATTTCGTTGTCCAAGTGATCCTTTATGTGGGTCTCAGTGATGGCCGCAAACTTTGCATTTGCCTCTGCAAGCAGTCCACGGATGAAAGGTATTTTGCTGTTCTTTACTGGCTTTAGACCCTGTATATTTGCAAAGAAGAATATCATCTGATTGGTGGTATTGGTGGTACTGGGGGGGATTTTTTCTGGCACTAATATCTGTATCTGTTGGTTTGGAGTGGAGGCCATCGACTGTGATTCCACTCCATAAATGACTGGATTTGGTGTACTATTTCTGCCATTTCCTGCTAGTTTTTTTTTTCCTTCCTGGCACTAAAAAACCTCTCCCATTTGAGTGGTTGTGGCTACCCAGGTTTTCCCATGGTTTGGAAGTTTTGTATCTTGTTGTCCCCTTTAGATGGTATGTATGACAATATAAGTTATAGCACTCTCTTTCCTGTACTGAAGAGGGACACATTTCAGGGTGAAAAAGCTTACAGGAAGGAAGTTTGCATTTTCCTGTTGTCATATGGGCACGGCATTTTCTAGGGTGATCATAGTCCCATCTGTTTTTCCAGATTTCCCATGCCTGCAGATACCAAGTGCATAATATGTGCACAGGCTTGATTTCTGTTTGTCTTGGATTTTTGTGACTGTATTCCCTGTTGGTGCATGTTTTCCTGTCTCATTCCTATCCTCATTAGTACTAACAATGGAGCTCTCACCAGTTGTTTCTGGTATTACATCCTCACTATTACTGTGGAAAATAATTTCCCAAAATTTATGCTGTGTAAATAAACCTGATTAATACGTTACTATTGTTCTGTTGAGTGCATTTTAAATAAGAGAATCAACAGGGAAGCTCTGCGCCTGTGCTGATGAGCAGGAGAGAGACGCCATTGCTTTTTGAATGTGGTACAAGCACGTTAATGTAAGATGTATAATTTTCGTCGCTCTAGGAGTTATATTGGAGTTTTTATTTTCCCATCTGTTATAGAATCCTTCTAGGTTTCGTCTATGAAGGCTGCTTTGATATTTTCCTCGAGGCCACTAATTTAATACCAATGTGACCAGGCATTTTAGTCCACAGATTGATACCTTCAGTCATACAGTTACTGTCGGCCAGGACAGAATCCGCACCAAGGGCGATAGCACCATCCAGCCCAGAGTTTTTATTTTCCCATCTGTTATAGAATGCTTCTAGGTTTTCTATGAAGGCTGCTTTGATATTTTCCTCTTTTAATACCAATGTGATTTTAGTCCACAGATTGATCTCATTTGGGCATACCCAAAAACACTTCCCTGATTTAATACCTCTTGTAGATAATTCTTGGATATCTGCACAGGGGACGTGACACCGATTTCCACAAAGGCTGCATAAAATCCATGTGGAAGCTCGTTTGTTTGCTTGGTTGCAGATTACACAGGATTCATAATGTGATTTTAATGGTTGATTTACTGTAATTCTACTAATAACCTCCTTAAAGTAAAGATCTGTCTACTTGTATTTCTATTTGTATAAGTGCTTGTATATTTGGACAAGCTTACTGCTCTAAGATATTGCTTTAGTAGCTATGGTTTGTGTGTTTGATAAGGGCGCCTAAAACCCCGTCTGTTTATAGTCCGTGAATATATTAAAATCACCATTGTTACAGAGTGGGAGGAGGGTATCTCATACAAGGGAGAGCTGAGGGGCATTAGTGCCTGAGACAGTTCAGACACTTCTGTTATGGATACGATAGACATCCAGTGCCACCTCAGCCACATACCTCTACTCACACCAACTGTTCACTCACCGCCCTTCCGTGGTCATACCCTCGCTATACACCCAACAACAATCCCACTGCACACAACCCCCGCCCATACCACCTGCCCCTATAAATCCGCCACGACAACATGCCTTCACCCATACCATGCCTCTAACTCAGTTCTGCCTCTCCCACCCGTTCATCCAGCCTATATAATTCCCCTACGGTCACACACTTTCACACACACCATTCCAACCAGCAACCTCTACCCACACAGCTTCCCCACAACCACATGCCTTCACCCACACTATCCGCTCATACAGTTCCCCTCCCCCATGTCCACATGCTCACACCTATACCATTCCCCCACAACCACCATTAGCTCACAACCACCATTCCCTCAAGGCCACATATTCCCTACGACCTAACCTGTACACTTTACCTGACCTTTCTCCCTAACATCCGTCCACATACCTAATCACTTTGTTGGCCACCACGCTCATTACCACCAGCTGCATAATCGCCCACCAAGTCACCCATCATCTAATCACCACCTACACCAGGCCACTGACATGCACAGCTTTCATCCACACCACTTCCCCACACCTTATTCATGCTTTCACTCACCATTTCCCCATAGCTTCTAGCCTCCACAGCCCCACACTCACACCTTAGCCATGTTTTCACGGCCCCCACACCCTACTATGCCATCTACACTCCTAGTCATGTCGATGCCAGCCACCCCAATTGTCCACACCAGCTGCGTGCACACACCCCATCAGTCATCCATCATCCACACTGGGCCACCCACACTGGGCCACCAACACTGCCACCCACATGGTCACCATCATACCACCTTGTTGCTTTCAGCCTCCATCCCTACACCCCTCCAAAACTCAACATCATAAGTATGTTTGTAAACAAAAACCACTTATATATGGTGTTCGCTACTATCTGCGGTTTACAGTATCAGCGGTAGGACTTGGAATGTATCCCCCGCGGATATGGGGGTCCTGCTGTACAAGGAATTCTTTGGAAATAAATGGTATAAAATACCGACACAATGGCAATATAAACACAAATGCAGTATAATGTGATCCTTTATTGACTACGTTTCGCCCACACAGTGGGCTTTTTCAAGTCACAAACAGAACTACCTGGGGTGGAAGGAACGCGAGTATTTATAGTCCGGCTGAGGTCAGGTGAAGAATGCTGCATCTGATGATGTACCGAGTGGGGTTATAGAGTCTAAAAACTTGGGTAGCTTGGAAAGGAGATTGGATAAGTTTGTGAGCAGACCTTCTACAGTGTTCTTATGTGGGATAGCGATGAAGAAGTTTCTTGGCAAGTGGTTCAGCTATGTTATAGAAGCCACTATTCTGGTTGAAGTTGTCGGATATAGAAATAAGTGATGATTCCAGGATTCTTCGGTATTGAGTGTTGTCTTCTGTGGCGATAAGTCTTGAGTTTCTGTAGTTTATCAAGTGGTTGTGTGAATTACGGTGTCCTTGTGTCGTCAGACCTGCTTGCGTATTGGTGTTCTGAAATACGTGTTTGGAGGTCCCTTGATGTTTCGCCCACGTATAACTTGTTGCAGTCATTACAAGGGATTATGTATACCCCTGCAGAGGATGGAGGCTTGTCCTGCCTACTACTGGTGATGTCCTTGATGGTCGTGGTTGTGGAGGTAGATACTTGGAATGATGTTTTGGCAAAGATGTTGGAAACATGTTTGGCAATGGAGTTGGTGGGAAGGACTATGTATCTCTTCTCGGTAGTGTCGAGAAGAGATACATAGTCCTTCCCACCAACTCCATTGCCAAACATGTTTCCAACATCTTTGCCAAAACATCATTCCAAGTATCTACCTCCACAACCACGACCATCAAGGACATCACCAGTAGTAGGCAGGACAAGCCTCCATCCTCTGCAGGGGTATACATAATCCCTTGTAATGACTGCAACAAGTTATACGTGGGCGAAACATCAAGGGACCTCCAAACACGTATTTCAGAACACCAATACGCCGACACAAGGACACCGTAATTCACACAACCACTTGATAAACTAATGACATTACGAGAACGCAAAAACTTCAACAAAAGATTTCTCGTAAATGCATTTGCATCTCTCTCCCTTTTACAAGAATGCAGCTACAGTTAAATTTACCACACATATATGTACATACTACATATATGCACATATATGTAGTATGTACATATATGTGTGGTAAAATGTAGCAGGTTGGTAGACAGCAACTACCCAGAGAGATACTACTGTCCTGCCAAATGAGTGCAAGACAGAAACCTGTATTTGTTTTACATGATGGCAGAAGTGCTTGTGTCTTTTTCCTGTCTCATAAACACATAAGATAACAGGTATATCTTGCTGCCCTTACTTACACTTAGTTCACACTACATACGCATGTACGCATTTATGTATACACACACTCATCTGAGTTTTCTTTGATATTATCTTATTAGTTTTTATTTTTCCATTGGGAAGTGGAATAAGAATCTATCCTCCTTAAGCCTTGTGTGCGTGGATGTAGTGCAAATGATAGAGATGATTGAGGATGTTATGAATGAAAAGAAGCTCGATGTTCTGGCTCTAACTGAAACAAGAGGGTAAGAGAGTTTCAATGGGAAGAAATAAATTGGATTAGGTCATGGGTTTATAAGAGAGTTAGAGCCAAGAAAGGCTCAGCAATAATGTTGAAGGATCAGTTATGACAGGAAAAAAGGGATTATAAATGTATAAATTAAAGGATTATGTGGAGTAAAATAAGGGTCGAATAAGAAAAGTGGGTTATAGCAAGTGTTTATGCACCTGGGGAAGAAAGAAGTGTAGAGGAAAATGAGAGATTTTGGGAGATGTTGAGTGTGTGGGGAGTTTTGAACTAAGTGAGAGAGTACTTGTGGTTGGGAAAATAAATGTTAAAGTGGGAAAAAATGGTGTGAGGGGAGTAGTAAGTTTGGGGAGCCTTTAATTGAACTACGTATGTAGAGAGGTTTAATAAGTAATACATATTTTAAGAAAAAGAGGATAAATAAACATGGTATGATATAGCAAATAATGAAAGTAGTTTGTTAGATTTTGTATTAGTAGATACAAGGTTGATGGGTAGACTTCAGGATGTACAAGTTAATAGAGAGGCAACTGATATATCAGATCATTATTTACTTGTAGCTAAGATTAGAGTAAGAGGTAGATGGAGCAAAAGAAAAATGGCGACGGCAAGAAAGAAGTTAAAGTTTATAAACTAAGGGAGGAGAAAGTTAGGGCGAGATAAAATTTGTAAAGCTTGCGATAAAGTTTATTACGGTCAAACTGGTAAAAGTCTCGAACGTAAATTAAAACAACATAAATTTAGCATTAGAACTGGACAAGATTCCAATGCTCTATTTATTCACGTGAAAGATTTTAACCATCCAATTGATTTTCAAAAAGTTGAGAAAGTTGTATCAAGCAAGTCCATGGTCGACAGGAATATAATTGAATCTTGTTTCATAAAAAGCACTTTTGAAAATAATATGAATATTTCCTTGAGTTTATATAAATTAGATTCATTTATATAATTAATAAAATTTGGTTAGAGTTTAATAATACATTAGACAAATAATAAACCTTATTTCTTGGGTAGAATAATTTGTTAGTGGGATGTGGTGAGGACCTGTCTAGTTGGACCAGCGGACCTACTGCAGTGTTCCTCTTTTCTTATGAGTCCGGTATTGTCGCGCGTCAGGTGTTTCTTTGTTGTGGGAGTTGACTGTGAGGTGTAGTCCTCGCCCTTTAATTGCCTTCCTTTGATGTATTACTTTCACAGTTCCTTGACAATGTGAGTAGTCACGAAAGCGCTTGGAATTTCACTACTCTTTCACAGTGGTTGTTTTGCACATTAATATATATATATATATATATATATATATATATATATATATATATATATATATATATATATATATATATATATATATATATATATATATATATTCCTTGTCTATATATATATATATATATATATATATATATATATATATATATACACACACACACACGTCGTGCCGAATTGGTAAAACTTGCGGTTTGGGCTTATATAATAACGCTTTGTTTGCCGAATAAGGCAAGCTAAAATTTGTGTATGGAATAATTTCGCAAAAATCATTCTAAATCTAGTGAACAAATATATTTCAAGGTGTTTGTTTATTATTAAATTATTGTAACTTTATCTAAAATATATTAAGTTGGATTAGACTAAATTATGTTTTTTTATAAGGTTACTTAAGTTTTCTAAGGTTCTTTTGGTATAAAATTATTAATTTTTACATTAAAATAAATGAAAAAATATATCTTCAAACGTATAAGAGAAAATTTTAGAAAAGACTTAATTTTTAACGAGTTCTTGCTAACTGACCAATTTTATCTATTTTACCTATATACATGTAGATGAATGGTTCACAGAACCGACACGTTGATAAATTAGACACATGTGCAACTCTTGGGTATCTTTATTAAGGAAACGTTTCGCCACACAGTGTGTCTAATTTATCAACGTGTCGGTTCTGTGAGCCATTCATCTACAAGCCTGTCAGACACTGCAACTTCTTGGGATCTTAATTCTTGGGAATTCTTCGCTTGCCTAACCCTTGGGCACGACCTACTTCCACATTGAACAAATGTGACACCACCTACGACTGCTGCACCTCTCTTGCCTACGGTTTATAAGCTCCTTCTTCTACTCAAGAATGATGGACTGACCACATCGACTCAAGGTTGAGGGACTGATTACATCATTCTCCACCTGTTCTTCAAGCTTCTCCTGTGTATGGACTGATGAAGCCACTGTGTGGCGAAACGTTTCCGACCAAAATACTGTGACTTTTTTTCTTTAAACTTCTAAGACTGCATTCTCAAGTAACCTCACACAATGGAGAGGAAAGTTCAGATATCTTAGTCCCTCCTGAATTATTATCAAGCAATTTAACTTTGAGGTGAATTT
This sequence comes from Cherax quadricarinatus, assembly GCF_038502225.1. Classification (NCBI taxonomy): domain Eukaryota; kingdom Metazoa; phylum Arthropoda; class Malacostraca; order Decapoda; family Parastacidae; genus Cherax; species Cherax quadricarinatus. The sequence continues at coordinate 31,412,780 of NC_091341.1, read as the reverse complement.
TATTCTACTTAATAAGCTTGTGTGATTTAGCTGAGGTTAATTTGAAGTTTTTTTCCACAGCATTTATTCATGGGTATGGCGGACCGCTGACGGTGGAGAATAAGCCATGGAGAACCAAACTGCTGGGAGGTTTCTTGAAGGCCGGGAAACAAATGGGGTACGATGTAATAGACCCCAGCATCCCTGACCCAATAGGTGAGTGATCCAACTTTCATCTTGTGTGTATGAGAGAAAAAGAGAGATCACTAACAATTATCTGTGAGATAACAGGTTTAATCACTGCCACAAGATGGGACATCAAGAAGGTCACTGTCAAAACAAAGTACAACTTTAGACCTAGCCTTGGAACCAGCCAGAAAACCAGAAAGATTTCAGAACTCGTGAACATTCTTACACATCACCCATTCAGCTATTTCTATCTCAGCTCAGCAGGTGGTTCCGTACCTTGTATACCTGGAGTTTACCTGGAGAGAGTTCCGGGGGCGTTGACTGTATGGCACCAGACCCTAGAGCTACTCCCCAGTGGCTGCCCCAGTATCCTGCCTGCCTCAAGGGCAGACACCTTACGCACTCATTTAGCTAAGCTGAAGTTAGCATGATGAGTATCAGCATCCCGTATGCCAACATTAGGAAACTTCATTACTAATGATGGTAAGTTCACACACAGTTTCGTGAATGCTCAGTTTCCTGATATGATCGCAGTTCTTAAAACATCTTTGAACGACCGAATTACGAAAAATTTTGAAAGAATTTCTGACTACACTTCATGAATGCGAAGAGACAGGCAAGAAACACCTCGTTTCTAGTTATGTATAAACACAAGTACCTCCGATCTAGCAAGTGCATTATATAGACCTCAGTGGTGGAAAATGTGGACTCCCTTCTGCTTCAATATAAATGTCAACATTTATAATTGTTGGTGACCTCAACCATAGTCTTACACAGAAGGATACTGATAAATTTGTTTCAGTGTCTGGCATAAAAACCTTTAGATATCCCTACTTACCTCTTGGTCCTCTCTTGACTGTTGTAAGGCACAGTCACTAGCAAACCTTATGGGTATGTTGGCTTATCACAAAGCTGTCTTTACGGCACTGAAGATACCAACAGATCATCTTGGCTGTGTGAGAGAAGAAACTATCGGGTCCTTTGCTCAGAGGTTGTCGTCTCCAATTGGAATACTCTTTTCCAAGGTTTTTTTTGTAAAACAAATGTCTTCCTCATTTATTTCTGAGTACAAGCGTATTATAGATAGTGAGATACCTCTTTTACTCTCAGAGAGTAAAAGAGATGTCTCACTATCTATAATACGAACCTCCACAGGTAAAAAGAAGTTCAAAACTGGGCCATCTCTAGATTGAAAACTGATACTAAAAAGAAACCTGGCACCAGGAAAAGTGGGCTCCAAAACAAGTGAATATACTCATTGGTCAAGGACCCGAGAAGGATATTTACCTTATGAAATTATTCCACCTATAAATCGTCAGCTCAGGACTGTCTGCTAGCAGTCAAGAGAACCTGATATGTTTGCTCAGCGCTCTGCTGCCAAAATGTAAATCCCTGATTAAGTTAGGAAACCTCCTCTGGTTGCCGCAGGACGGTGTTAAAGTTGTCAGAGGTGACAGTAAGACAGGAGGAAGCATATCTCCTCCTGAAATCCTTGGACGTAGAAAAAACTGTGGGACCGGACAAGACGAGTCCAAGATTGCTGAATATACGTTCAGATCAGATATTATCACATTTAACTCGCATCTACCAGCACTGTCTAATAGAGAGTAAGTGGCCTTCGTGGGAAACGGTACATGTAGCTCTTGTTCACAAAAAGAAATGGGTAACAGAAATCAACAGCTACAGATTAGTGTCAATCACTAGCAAAATTCTTGAAACAATAACTTCAAGGTAAATGGCATCATTTTTTGACTACCACTTACTTCTTTGTGATCGTCAATATGGTTGGTGACCCGCTAAACCTCTCCACTGTATGGCACCAGTCCCTGGATGAATCCAAGATCAGCTATCTTCTTTCCACCAAGTATAGTCCCAGAGACTCTTAGCAAAACTGCCAGCTCTTAAGAGTCTCTGGTACTGCATTACACCTCTAATGTGGCAATCAAGAAGACAGTCAATTTTCTACATGGAAGTGTACTTTGTCCATTATCATGGATTGTCTACTTTAAGGACCTTCTCTGCCTAATCTCAGAATCCCAGTTACTTATTCAAGAGAGGAACTACCAGCTGTGCTTCCGCTCATCAAACGCCAGCTGACAAATGCATAATCCTGGGGAAAAGATGGCAGGTTTCATTTGCTTCTGAGAAAGCATAAATGATGGCCTCTAGGCAGCATTATGTTGAACCTGGAGCAGTGGTAAGAATGAATGGAAGAGTGCTAGAACCCGGGCATGAAGTAGGTATCCTAGAGGTTAAAACTGACTCCAAAATGTCTATGAAGTATGTGTTAAATCTTGAAAGTAAGACAGCCAAGGAATTAACAGCACTAAGGCCTATCTCGCACATACTCGACAGCAGTGGCTGCAAAACTCGATACGAGGCACGGATGTGCTCACGCCATGAGAATACATCACTCTCTTTGATTACCTGCTTCCCCCGTCTCATCTACGACTTCTGGACAGAATAGAGAACCGAGCAAGTCTGCTTACCTCTCCCTTGAACCTGGCCTGGGGACATCTGTCATTACAGGAAAGCCTTAACATCAGAGGTATGTGGTTGGTCTTACTGTTATGTACAAGGCCAATGTTGTCAAGGTTCTACACTTGAATACACTTCGCGAATAGTGAGGAAAAATTTTTTATACCACAAGACGGGCAGCTAACAGCAACTGCACTCAGGATTATACCCTTCTCATGAACATCATTTCATCTGAGATCATTCTTCTTAGAATGACTCTCAAATCTGGAACATTCCTGCACAACTGGCTCCAACTTGTCCTGTTCCTTATATATTCTAGCAATAAAAATTTAACAAAGGTAATTCTAGGTAAGGTTTTGAAATGGGCTGAGGTTGGTAACAACCTCAACACAGCCTACGCGGCAGGTTTCTTCAGTCAAATACAGAGTGGATTGTAGGCAACAAGAGCAGTGACTAGGTAGATATAATGTAATCAGTCCATAAACCTTGGGGAAATAGTTTGAGGTGGTCAGTCCCTCAGCCTGGAGAAGAGTTCAGCTTCATGGTCTGGAATGTGAAACTGAAGCATAAGAATGGAGTCTTAAATACTGTTTAAAATGAAGTGTGGAAAATCTGGAAGACACAGCAGGGTTGGGGGGGGGGGACCACTAGTAGAAACGACAAGGTAAGGAATGGAGGAAAACTGCAGCAAGCCTACTGGCCCATTTTAAGCAGGCCCCTCTGGAATTCAACCTTTCTCAATCGTAACTGGTACTTAAGCGATGAAATTGTGGAAGATGTCATCTGTACCAGGATACCGTTGTGTTGCACTGTCTGAGATGTATGCTGAAAACTGTATAAAACTGAAGAGTAAGACAGATTTGCAATAATTTGGTATTTCTCTAAGGTTAATGGACTGATTGGATCACCTATACCTTGTAACTGCTACTATTGCCTACAATCCACTCTCTGTATTTGATTGACGAAGTCTACCACGTAGGCGAAACTTTTTAACAATAAAATACCCAACTGTTACACGTGTCTTACTCCTCAACGTGTAGGTATATTATTTCATTTTTAATTTTTATCTTGTACAGAGAGGTAGGAACTCTTAACCTAACCCAGTAAAACCATTGTGTGTGTGTAGACAGAGAGATCCATTGCCCAGCAACACAGCAAGTTTTGGATCTGTCAACTATCGTACACCTGACAGTGCACTTGCCATCACTGTTCCAACACCTGCCGGTACACCTGACAGTACACTTGCCATCACTGTTCCAACACCTGCCGGTACACCTGACAGTACACTTGCCATCACTGTTCCAGCACCTGCCGGTACACTTGACAGTACACTTGCCATCACTGTTCCAACACCTGCCAGTACACCTGACAGCAGTGCTCCATCTACCAATACTGAGTCAGAATTTTCTCCACTAGAGATTGGTGCAGCTAATAATCAAGTGACCAACATTGCACCTGAACAGATGCTGCGCCAAACCACGACCAGAAGTGACGTATCTGGTAGAACTGGACGAGATCGTGGTAGAGGACGTGGAAGAGAAAGATAAAGATGTTTATTTTGACAAATTATGTGGTTGTACAGAGGAATATAATAGTTGGGTGTACATGTCAAAAGCCCCTTTGTATGCAGAGCATTTCGGTAGACACACACAGCCGACTCACCTTCCACCAACACAATCCCAGGAAAACGCTTAATAGACACCTAATCATCAGGCTCACCAGTGTCAGAAATTACAGAGAACTCAGCTCCTAAATCAGCAGCGAAACACAAGAGGTACAGTAAATATGAGTCCACCCTCCCAGGCACCTAGACAGTGCTCTCGTTGTCACTGGAGGGGACACACCACTGACACTCTGCGAGATACCAGGCGCAATTACTGCCACCAAAGGGGACATCAAGAGGATCAATATCGTAAAAAAAGAGGAACTTGACAGACAGGATGACCAGTTCTTTAGAGATTTGTTCTTGGAACAAGCAGGATCTTAAAATTCGTAAACACACACGTCACCCGCTCAGCCATTCCTATCTCGGCTCAACAGGTGCCTTATATAAGACCACAGAGTTGCATCCCAGCTGCTGCCCCGTGTCCTACCTGTCTCAAGGGCAGGCACCTTATCCATCAATTCAAGCTGAAGACAATCATGAGGAGTCAGTCCATCAGCATCCTGTCGGCCAATATTAGAGGCTTCATTATCGATGATGGGAAGCTCATGCACGCTTTCGTGAACACTCGACGTCCCGACGTGAGCACCGTTGTTGAGACATTTTTTTGAACGTCAGGACTACAGACAATTTTGCTACAACTGCTGGCTACGCCTCATGGATGAGAACAGATAGACGACGATAAGGAGGAAGGAGGCTCCGTTGCTTGCTTCTTTAAAAGTGTACATGCCCAGCTTATTGATGTTGTCATCCCTACCCACCCAGAAATAATGTTCTTCAAGCTATGCATAAACACTAGTCCCTCCGTGCTAGCATGTGCAATGTACAGACCTCAGCAGCAACATGCAGACCCCCTTCAACTTCTTAATGGAGAATATGAATTCCCTTCTGCTTGAACACAAATGTCAACATATTATAATTGTTGGTGATCTCAACCAACATCTTATACAGAGGGACTTTGATGACCTTCTTGCAGTGTTTGACATGGAAAACTTCGTTGATTTCCCTTCTCACACCTCTGGCTCCTCCCTCGACCGAGTAGTGAGCGATTTATCGGAAGACATGGTCACTTGGAAACCCTTGATGGTTATGTTAAATCATTTGTCCACAAGGACGTCTTCATGACATTGAAAATTCCAACAGAACGAGGTGAAGAATCTACAGGCACAACCTGGCTCTGGGAAAGAGGAAACTGTCCAGCTCCCTTGCTCTGAGCTCGCTATCACAGATTGGAATACTCTTCTCCAAGGTGATGTTGACAGCTAAGTGACTGTATTCACTAAACACATCCTTAATGTTCAACAAGAACACATCCCTTACTGGCAGTATGTGACGAAGCCTACAGATCAGCCTTGGTTCGGCATTCGCTGTCGAGGTGCTGATACTGCTAAGCATAAGCCTAGAAGGTATAAGAGGCATCCCACTATCTGTAACAGGACCCTGCACAGGAAAACCAGTTAGCAATGGAAGAAGTCCAAAAGTGGGCCATCTGTAGATGGAGTTTGCTGGTGTCAGGTAGAGTGGGCTCCAAAACCTGGTGGTCTTTGGTCATAGACCAACAAGGCTATTCATCTGATGAAATTATTCCACCTCTAAATCGACAGGATAGGACCATCTCTGTTAGAGATCAGGAGAAAGCTGGCCTCTTTGCCAAACACTTTGCTGCCAAGATGCAAGTTCCTGATCCAGTATTACGAACACAGGTGAAGAATGGCCTGTGAGACCTGGTCGTAATGGAAATGTGGAGCAAACAAAACTCAACAGAAGACTAATTTATTTTGCCTTCAACAGATGATGTACACTATGTGCAATATGTTCAGATAGAATAATAAGCATACACCAGAGTGACAGATGGCAAAGCAGAAGCCAGAATGCGTGCACCGTGCTCAACCAGCAGCTAGGCAAGTCTGCAAATGCTTATCACAAGTGAACCAATCTGCTTCAGCTTTGGTGGGCTTGCCCGTGATTGGCCAATGAACCAAGGTACTGATTTAACTACGGGTACCCTATTGATCGTTAAACCCTTAGCACCCGGTTTGCTGGTTAGGAGGCAGTCTATATGGGAGTGTGACATACGCTGAATATATTGTAACATACTCTTTGCATGCCTAAGCCAGCAAGGTAACCTCTTTGGCGAGCTGCAAGAAATGTGTCAAAGTTGTCAGTGATGACAATAAGGCAGGATGAAGAGTACCTTCTCCTTAAATTGCTGGACAAAGAAAAGGGTTTGAACCCAGATAAGTTGAGCCCAAGAGTGCTGAGTAGATGCGCAGACCAGCAAGCAGCACCTCTAACTCGCATCTATCCTAGTACAGTGTAAATGGCCTTCTCTTTGGAAGAGCTGAGCGGAAATCAGCAGTTAAAAACTAGTGTCACTCCCGTCAATCACTGGCAAGACTCTTGAGACGATAATCTCACGGCAGATAACTGGGGTTTTCGACTACCACTCTTTTCTTTTTGACCATCAATATGACTTCAGAAAAGGTTGCGCTGCTACTGATTTCTTGTTAAACTTCTCCACTAAGTGGCGCCAGACACTGGATAAATCCGAAGTCAGCTGTGTGGTAGCACTGTACATTGCTGGTGCTTTAGACCGACTATAGCACCAGAGACTTAGCAAAACTTCAACCACTGGGAATCGCCGGCTCTACACTATGCCTCCTCAGGACAGTCAACAAGACACACTATTGGTGCAAGTGTTCCACAAGGAAGTTTGTTTGGGTCATTTTTATGGAATGTCTACCTCAATGACCTTCACCTTATTCCCACAATCCCATGCGTATGCAGATATCTGTACTTTGAAATGCCAGCTACATCAATCATCATCTTGCACCTATTTCAACCTGGGAGAAACGATAGTAGTTCACATTTGCTAATAAGATAACACATGTGATGGTGATCTCTAGGTACCATGATGGTAATGCTGGAGCAGTGGTAAGAATGAATGGGGGAGTGTTGGTACCCGGGAACGAAGTTGATATCCTTGCGGTGAAATTTGACTCCAAACTGACTATGAAGAACCAAAAAAACCGGCCAGGAAGTTTACAGTACATCGACATATCTCGCATCTGCTCAACAGTAGAGGATGAGCAAGACAGCTCATCTCTCTCCTGCACCCAGCCTGGATAGCTCTATTATTCCAGCAGAGCCTTCAACACAGGAGGGATGTGGATGGCCTTACTGTTATGCACAAGGCCAATATTATCAAGGTACCACACTTGGCTCCACTCCGAGGACAGCAAGAAGTGAGAGAGAGAGAGAGAGAGAGAGAGAGAGAGAGAGAGAGAGAGAGAGAGAGAGAGAGAGAGAGAGAGAGAGAGAGAGAGAGAGAGAGAGAGAGAGAGATAGAGAGAGAGAGAGAGAGAGAGAATTACTAAAGGTTAATTACAAGAGCAAGCCTTTGCTCGTTATCTCCTCGATTCAATGTTCAGTTAAATTAGGTTTTTGTTTTTATAAGGAATTGCCTCTTATTTTCTCTCTTACATACAGCCATCAAATCTTTTTATATATTTGTAATTTTTGTTGACTTACATTGGCCACTACCATTACTACCTCCACCACTACTACCTTCTACCTCTACTACTACTACTACTACTACTACTACTACTACTACTACTACTACTACTACTACTACTACTACTACTACCACCTCCTGGCCAATATACACTCCCTTCTTCTCTCCTTTCCGTTAGTGTGAGTTTGTAAATGGTCCAAATCGGACCGAAACGTCGTTGCAAGTTCCTCTCTCCTATTTGCAGGTTATTTGCATATAAATAACCCGCACTTGGATCATTTACAAAGTCACACTGACTTTTTAAATGGTCACGAAGCAAATTTTGATGGTTCCTTCCATCCTTGTATTGTGTATCTGTTGATGCTGCTGATTGATAGAGATTCTTATTAGTGTCTCCATCAGGATGCTGGGGGGGGGGGTTAGAAGGGATAATTATTATCATAGTCCAGGGAAACACTAAACAGCAGGGGCTATACGGCACCTGGGCAAGGAGAGGTATTCAAATTTTATCCGAGGGAGAAGATAGTTTAAATTGTGAGTGTCAGGAATCCATCCCTAACATCCAGGTTAGACATTTAAGGGAAATCAGGGAAATGATTAGGGTGAAAAACAGGATATAACTGTAGCAAGAGAGAATGGCGATTACTCTTATCAATGCTAATTTTACTTCTACTACGACAACTACTACTACAACTACTGCTACTGCTACAACTACTACCACTCCTACTTCCACTACTTCTATGGCTACTACTGTTACATCCAATTTTTCAGGCTTCTATGAGGTAGAGCTGACAACGAGGAACAACATACGATGGTCCACGGCTGAGGCCTACATCAAACCTTCAGCCTTCAGACGCAACCTAGACGTTGTGCTCAACGCACACGTCACTCAGGTAAGTTCAGATGACACGTCACTCACGTTATCCAATGGTCACGTCACTCAGGTGAGATCACGAGACAAAATTCAGGTGAGATCGTCATTACCTGTGACTGTACGTGACTAAGGAAGGTTTGTGTGTGTAAACACAGTCTGGCAGGTTAACAGTCCAAACACATGTCAACACAGCCTGGCAGGTTAACAGTCCAAACACATGTCAACACAGCCTAGCAGGTTAACAGTCCAAACACATGTCAACACAGTCTGGCAGGTTAACAGTCCAAACACATGTCAACACAGCCTGGCAGGTTAACAGTCCAAACACATGTCAACACAGCCTAGCAGGTTAACAGTCCAAACACATGTCAACACAGTCTGGCAGGTTAACAGTCCAAACACATGTCAACACAGCCTGGCAGGTTAACAGTCCAAACACATGTCAACACAGCCTAGCAGGTTAACAGTCCAAACACATGTCAACACAGCCTAGCAGGTTAACAGTCCAAACACATGTCAACACAGTCTGGCAGGTTAACAGTCCAAACACATGTCAACACAGTCTGGAAGGTTACCAGTCCAAACAAGTCAACACAGTCTGGAAGGTTACCAGTCCAAGCGCATGTCAACACAGTCTGGAAGGTTACGAGTCCAAACAAGTCAACACAGTCTGGCAGGTTAACAGCCCAAACACATGTCAACACAGTCTGGAAGGTTACCAGTCCAAACAAGTCAACACAGTCTGGCAGATTAACAGCCCAAACACATGTCAACACAGTCTGGAAGGTTACCAGTCCAAACAAGTCAACACAGTCTGGCAGGTTAACAGTCCAAACGCATGTCAACACAGTCTGGAAGGTTACCAGTCCAAACAAATCAACACAGTCTGGCAGGTTAACAGTCCAAACACATGTCAACGCAATCTGGCAGGTTAACAGTCCAAACACATGTCAACACAGTCTCGCAGATTAACAGTCCAAACGCATGTCAATAGAGTCTAGAAGGTTACCAGTCCAAACAAGTCAACACAATCTGGAAGGTTACCAGTCCAAACGCATGTCAACACAGTCTGGAAGGTTACGAGTCCAAACAAGTCAACACAGTCTGGCAGATTAACAGCCCAAACACATGTCAACACAGTCTGGAAGGTTACCAGTCCAAACAAGTCAACAGAGTCTGGCAGGTTAACAGTCCAAACGCATGTCAACACAGTCTGGAAGCTTACGAGTCCAAACAAATCAACACAGTCTGGCAGGTTAACAGTCCAAACACATGTCAACACAGTCTCGCAGATTAACAGTCCAAACACATGTCAGTAGAGTCTAGAAGGTTACCAGTCCAAACAAGTCAACACAGTCTGGAAGGTTACCAGTCCAAACGCATGTCAACACAGTCTGGAAGGTTACCAGTCCAAACACATGTCAACACAGTCTGGAAGGTTACCAGTACAAACAAGTCAACACAGTCTGGCAGGTTAACAGTCCAAGAACATGTCAACACAGTCTGGCAGGTTACGAGTCCAAACAAATGCCAACACAGTCTGACAGGTTACGAGTCCAAACACATGTCAACACAGTCTGGCAAGTTAACAGTCCAAACACATGCCAACAAAGTTTGGCAGGTTACAAGTACAAACAAGTTAACGCAGTCTGGCAGGCTACCACTCCATGCACATGTCAGCACAGTCTGGCCGGTTACGAGTCCAAACACATGTCAACACAGTCTGGCAGGTTACCAGTCTAAACAAGTCAACACAGTCTGGCAGGTTACCAGTCCAAACACATGTCAACAAAGTATGGCAGGTTAACAGTCCAAACACATTCAACACAGTCTGGCAGGCTTCCAGTCCAAACATGTCAATACAGTCTGGCAGGTTACCAGTCCCAACGCATGTCAACACAGTCTGGCAGGTTACCAGTCCAAACATGTCAACACAGTCTGGCAGGTTACCAGTCCAAACATGTCAACACAGTCTGGCAGGTTACCAGTCCAAACACATGTCAACACAGTCTGGCAGGTTATCAGTCCAAACACATGTCAACACAGTCTGGCAGGTTACCAGTCCAAACATGTCAACACAGTCTGGCAGGTTACCAGTCCAAACATGTCAACACAGTCTGGCAGGTTACCAGTCCAAACATGTCAACAGTCTGGCAGGATACCAGTCCAAACATGTCAACACAGTCTGGCAGGTTACCAGTCCAAACATGTCAACACAGTCTGGCAGGTTACCAGTCCAAACATGTCAACACAGTCTGGCAGGATACCAGTCCAAACATGTGAACACAGTCTGGCAGGTTACCAGTCCAAACATGTCAACACAGTCTGGCAGGTTACCAGTCCAAACATGTCAACACAGTCTGGCAGGTTACCAGTCCAAACATGTCAACACAGTCTGGCAGGATACCAGTCCAAACATGTCAACACAGTCTGGCAGGTTACCAGTCCAAACATGTCAACACAGTCTGGCAGGTTACCAGACCAAACATGTCAACACAGTCTGGCAGGTTACCAGTCCAAACATGTCAACACAGTCTGGCAGGTTACCAGTCCAAACATGTCAACACAGTCTGGCAGGTTACCAGTCCAAACATGTCAACACAGTCTGGCAGGTTACCAGTCCAAACATGTCAACACAGTCTGGCAGGTTACCAGTCCAAACATGTCAACACAGTCTGGCAGGTTACCAGTCCAAACATGTCAACACAGTCTGGCAGGTTACCAGTCCAAACATGTCAACACAGTCTGGCAGGTTACCAGTCCAAACATGTCAACACAGTCTGGCAGGTTACCAGTCCAAACATGTCAACACAGTCTGGCAGGTTACCAGTCCAAACATGTCAACACAGTCTGGCAGGTTACCAGTCCAAACACATGTCAACACAGTCTGGCAGGTTATCAGTCCAAACACATGTCAACACAGTCTGGCAGGTTACCAGTCCAAACATGTCAACACAGTCTGGCAGGTTACCAGTCCAAACATGTCAACACAGTCTGGCAGGTTACCAGTCCAAACATGTCAACACAGTCTGGCAGGATACCAGTCCAAACATGTCAACACAGTCTGGCAGGTTACCAGTCCAAACATGTCAACACAGTCTGGCAGGTTACCAGTCCAAACATGTCAACACAGTCTGGCAGGATACCAGTCCAAACATGTGAACACAGTCTGGCAGGTTACCAGTCCAAACATGTCAACACAGTCTGGCAGGTTACCAGTCCAAACATGTCAACACAGTCTGGCAGGTTACCAGTCCAAACATGTCAACACAGTCTGGCAGGATACCAGTCCAAACATGTCAACACAGTCTGGCAGGTTACCAGTCCAAACATGTCAACACAGTCTGGCAGGTTACCAGTCCAAACATGTCAACACAGTCTGGCAGGTTACCAGTCCAAACATGTCAACACAGTCTGGCAGGTTACCAGTCCAAACATGTCAACACAGTCTGGCAGGTTACCAGTCCAAACATGTCAACACAGTCTGGCAGGTTACCAGTCCAAACATGTCAACACAGTCTGGCAGGTTACCAGTCCAAACATGTCAACACAGTCTGGCAGGTTACCAGTCCAAACATGTCAACACAGTCTGGCAGGTTACCAGTCCAAACATGTCAACACAGTCTGGCAGGTTACCAGTCCAAACATGTCAACACAGTCTGGCAGGTTACCAGTCCAAACATGTCAACACAGTCTGGCAGGTTACCAGTCCAAACATGTCAACACAGTCTGGCAGGTTACCAGTCCAAACATGTCAACACAGTCTGGCAGGTTACCAGTCCAAACATGTCAACACAGTCTGGCAGGTTACCAGTCCAAACATGTCAACACAGTCTGGCAGGTTACCAGTCCAAACATGTCAACACAGTCTGGCAGGTTACCAGTCCAAACATGTCAACACAGTCTGGCAGGTTACCAGTCCAAACATGTCAACACAGTCTGGCAGGTTACCAGTCCAAACATGTCAACACAGTCTGGCAGGTTACCAGTCCAAACATGTCAACACAGTCTGGCAGGTTACCAGTCCAAACATGTCAACACAGTCTGGCAGGTTACCAGTCCAAACATGTCAACACAGTCTGGCAGGTTACCAGTCCAAACATGTCAACACAGTCTGGCAGGTTACCAGTCCAAACATGTCAACACAGTCTGGCAGGATACCAGTCCAAACATGTCAACACAGTCTGGCAGGTTACCAGTCCAAACATGTCAACACAGTCTGGCAGGTTACCAGTCCAAACATGTCAACACAGTCAACACAGTCTGGCAGGTTACCAGTCCAAACATGTCAACACAGTCTGGCAGGTTACCAGTCCAAACATGTCAACACAGTCTGGCAGGTTGCCAGTCCAAACATGTCAACACAGTCTGGCAGGATACCAGTCCAAACATGTGAACACAGTCTGGCAGGTTACCAGTCCAAACATGTCAACACAGTCTGGCAGGTTACCAGTCCAAACATGTTAACACAGTCTGGCAGGTTACCAGTCCAAACATGTCAACACAGTCTGGCAGGATACCAGTCCAAACATGTCAACACAGTCTGGCAGGTTACCAGTCCAAACATGTCAACACAGTCTGGCAGGTTACCAGTCCAAACATGTCAACACAGTCTGGCAGGTTACCAGTCCAAACATGTCAACACAGTCTGGCAGGTTACCAGTCCAAACATGTCAACACAGTCTGGCAGGTTACCAGTCCAAACATGTCAACACAGTCTGGCAGGTTACCAGTCCAAACATGTCAACACAGTCTGGCAGGTTACCAGTCCAAACATGTCAACACAGTCTGGCAGGTTACCAGTCCAAACACATGTCAACACAGTCTGGCAGGTTACCAGTCCAAACATGTCAACACAGTCTGGCAGGTTACCAGTCCAAACATGTCAACACAATGAGTAAAATCTTTGAAGAGTGTTGACAGTGAAAGTTTTATATAAAACTGATGATGAATGAGAGCGACCTTGATGTTAATGTGTAGGTGGAGAGCAACCTTGATGTTAATGTGTAGGTGGAGAGCAACCTTGATGTTAATGTGTAGGTGGAGAGCAGCCTTGATGTTAATGTGTAGGTGGAGAGCAACCTTGATGTTAATGTGTAGGTGGAGAGCAACCTTGATGTTAATGTGTAGGTGGAGAGCAGCCTTGATGTTAATGTGTAGGTGGAGAGCAACCTTGATGTTAATGTGTAGGTGGAGAGCAACCTTGATGTTAATGTGTAGGTGGAGAGCAGCCTTGATGTTAATGTGTAGGTGGAGAGCAGCCTTGATGTTAATGTGTAGGTGGAGAGCAACCTTGATGTTAATGTGTAGGTAGAGAGCAGCCTTGATGTTAATGAGTAGGTGGAGAGCAGCCTTGATGTTAATGTGTAGGTGGAGAGCAACCTTGATGTTAATGTGTAGGTGGAGAGCAACCTTGATGTTAATGTGTAGGTGGAGAGCAGCCTTGATGTTAATGTGTAGGTGGAGAGCAACCTTGATGTTAATGTGTAGGTGGAGAGCAACCTTGATGTTAATGTGTAGGTGGAGAGCAGCCTTGATGTTAATGTGTAGATGGAGAGCAACCTTGATGTTAATGTGTAGGTGGAGAGCAACCTTGATGTTAATGTGTAGGTGGAGAGCAGCCTTGATGTTAATGTGTAGGTGGAGAGCAGCCTTGATGTTAATGTGTAGGTGGAGAGCAACCTTGATGTTAATGTGTAGGTAGAGAGCAGCCTTGATGTTAATGTGTAGGTGGAGAGCAGCCTTGATGTTAATGTGTAGGTGGAGAGCAACCTTGATGTTAATGTGTAGGTGGAGAGCAACCTTGATGTTAATGTGTAGGTGGAGAGCAGCCTTGATGTTAATGTGTAGGTGGAGAGCAGCCTTGATGTTAATGTGTAGGTGGAGAGCAGCCTTGATGTTAATGTGTAGGTGGAGAGCAACCTTGATGTTAATGTGTAGGTGGAGAGCAGCCTTGATGTTAATGTGTAGGTGGAGAGCAACCTTGATGTTAATGTGTAGGTGGAGAGCAACCTTGATGTTAATGTGTAGGTGGAGAGCAGCCTTGATGTTAATGTGTAGGTGGAGAGCAGCCTTGATGTTAATGTGTAGGTGGAGAGCAGCCTTGATGTTAATGTGTAGGTGGAGAGCAGCCTTGATGTTAATGTGTAGGTGGAGAGCAGCCTTGATGTTAATGTGTAGGTGGAGAGCAACCTTGATGTTAATGTGTAGGTGGAGAGCAGCCTTGATGTTAATGTGTAGGTGGAGAGCAGCCTTGATGTTAATGTGTAGGTGGAGAGCAGCCTTGATGTTAATGTGTAGGTGGAGAGCAGCCTTGATGTTAATGTGTAGGTGGAGAGCAGCCTTGATGTTAATGTGTAGGTGGAGAGCAGCCTTGATGTTAATGTGTAGGTGGAGAGCAGCCTTGATGTTAATGTGTAGGTGGAGAGCATCCTTGATGTTAATGTGTAGGTGGAGAGCAGCCTTGATGTTAATGTGTAGGTGGAGAGCAACCTTGATGTTAATGTGTAGGTGGAGAGCAGCCTTGATGTTAATGTGTAGGTGGAGAGCAGCCTTGATGTTAATGTGTAGGTGGAGAGCATCCTTGATGTTAATGTGTAGGTGGAGAGCAGCCTTGATGTTAATGTGTAGGTGGAGAGCAACCTTGATGTTAATGTGTAGGTGGAGAGCAGCCTTGATGTTAATGTGTAGGTGGAGAGCAACCTTGATGTTAATGTGTAGGTGGAGAGCAGCCTTGATGTTAATGTGTAGGTGGAGAGCAGCCTTGATGTTAATGTGTAGGTGGAGAGCATCCTTGATGTTAATGTGTAGGTGGAGAGCAGCCTTGATGTTAATGTGTAGGTGGAGAGCAACCTTGATGTTAATGTGTAGGTGGAGAGCAGCCTTGATGTTAATGTGTAGGTGGAGAGCAACCTTGATGTTAATGTGTAGGTGGAGAGCAGCCTTGATGTTAATGTGTAGGTGGAGAGCAACCTTATTGTTAATGTGTAGGTGGAGAGCAGCCTTGATGTTAATGTGTAGGTGGAGAGCAACCTTGATGTTAATGCGTAGGTGGAGAGCAGCCTTGATGTTAATGTGTAGGTGGAGAGCAACCTTGATGTTAATGTGTAGGTGGAGAGCACCCTTGATGTTAATGTGTAGGTGGAGAGCAGCCTTGATGTTAATGTGTAGGTGGAGAGCAGCCTTGATGTTAATGTGTAGGTGGAGAGCAGCCTTGATGTTAATGTGTAGGTGGAGAGCAGCCTTGATGTTAATGTGTAGGTGGAGAGCAGCCTTGATGTTAATGTGTAGGTGGAGAGCAGCCTTGATGTTAATGTGTAGGTGGAGAGCAGCCTTGATGCTAATGTGTAGGTAGAGAGCAGCCTTGATGTTGGTATAAACCTTGGTAATAAATACCGACAAGTTGGTTTAGAAAGACACGTAGGCAAACACTATAACATATTTATTAGAAAACGTTTCGGTTCTGGGACCTTGATCACTTCTAACATACAGAGGTAGAAAGACATTATGTATGTAGGCGGAGAGTGAGATGTGACGCACGTGACCTGAGGAATGTCATAAGAACATAAGAATCGAGGAACACTGTAGAAGGCGTACTGGCCCATGCGAGGCAGGTCCTTATCAAAACAACCTCTACCTATGATGAGGACGGGTAGACGATGAAATCATGTGACTCCTGTGTTGTTGGGTTGGTGCTGCTTAAGTATCATGTATGCCAATGCTTTTGAAATTTTGTAGTTTCCAGTGTTGCGTTCTATAGTGTCGGTGACGGCGATTAGTGAGGCTTCTAGGCACCGTCGGCGTCTGAGGTCTGGTTCGGTGAGAACGAGTTGTGCCTCGTTCCAGTTCATCAAATGCCCCGTGGAGTCTCTGTGGAGGACACAGGCGTACCTTACATCGTCTCTGTTAGAGGCATTTCGATGCTCATTCAGGCGGACTGCAAGATCTCTGCCTGTCTCGCCTACATATTTCTTGGGACAGAACCCACAGGGGATAGTGTAGAGGCCTGCTGTAGAAGTTAGAGGTGTGGGGCTGCGTTTCGTAGTGAGGTCTTTGATAGATGATGTGTTTATGGTGGAAACGTTGATGTTACTCATAGCAAGTGCTCGGCGAGTATTCGTGGCAACATCGCCACATGGGAGTACTATGAACTGTTTAGGGGGCTGTTCCATGGGCGGTTTGTTGAGGATAGCTTGTGCTTTGAGTCTCTAATCTCGGATGAAGAAAGATGGGAACTGAAGACGTGTAAAGGCTTGTGTTATGTAAGTGCATTCTTCTTCTAGAAAACAAGGGCTGGAGATGCGAAGAGCTCTCAAGAAGAAGCCAATGAGGACTCCTCTCTTAGTGCGGGTGTCTTGGTGTGAATAAAAACCTACCAACAAGGACGATCTTATACACTTTTTTTCACACAAAGACACCCGCACTAAGAGAGGAGTCCTCATTGGCTTCTTCTTGAGAGCTCTTCGCATCTCCAGCCCTTGTTTTCTAGAAGAAGAATGCACTTACATAACACAAGTAGGTGGAGAGCAGCCTTGATGTTAATGTGTAGGTAGAGAGCAGCCTTGATGCTAATATGTAGGTGGAAAGCATCCTTGATGTTAATTTGTAGGTAGAGAGCAGCCTTGATGTAAATGTGTAGATGGAGAGCAGCCTTGATGTTAATGTGTAGATGGAGAGCAGCCTTGATGTTAATGTGTAGGTGGAGAGCAGCCTTGATGTTAATGTGTAGATGGAGAGCAGCCTTGATGCTAAAGTGTAGGTGGAGAGCAGCCTTGCTGTTAATATGTAGGTAGAGAGCAGCCTTGATGTTAATGTGTAGATGGAGAGCAGCCTTGATGTTAATGTGTAGGTGGAGAGCAGCCTTGATGCTAATGTGTAGGTAGAGAGCAGCCTTGATGTTAATGTGTAGGTAGAGAGCAGCCTTGATACTAATGTGTAGGTGGAGAGCAGCCTTGATGTTAATGTGTAGGTAGAGAGCAGCCTTGATGTTAATGTGTAGGTGGAGAGCAGCCTTGATGTTAATGTGTATATGGAGAGCAGCCTTGATGTTAATGTGTAGGTGGAGAGCAGCCTTGATGTTAATGTGTAGGTAGAGAGCAGCCTTGATGTATAATGTGTAGGTAGAGAGCAGCCTTGATGCTAATGTGTAGGTGGAGAGCAGCCTTGATTCTAATGTGTAGGTAGAGAGCAGCCTTGATGTTAATGTGTAGGTGGAGAGCAGCCTTGATGTTAATGTGTAGATAGAGCACACCCTTGATGTTAATGTGTAAGTAGAGAGCAGCCTTGATGTTAATGTGTAGATGGAGAGCAGCCTTGATGTTAATGTGTAGGTGGAGAGCAGCCTTGATGTTAATGTGTAGGTAGAGAGCAGCCTTGATGTTAATGTGTAGATGGAGAGTAGCCTTGATGCTAATGTGTAGGTGGAGAGCAGCTTTGATGTTAATGTGTAGGTAGAGAGCAGCCTTGATGTTAATGTGTACATGGAGAGCAGCCTTGATGCTAATGTGTAGGTGGAGAGCAGCTTTGATGTTAATGTGTAGGTAGAGAGCACCCTTGATGCTAATGTGTAGGTGGAGAGCAGCCTTCATGCTAATGTGTAGGTGGAGAGCAGCCTTGATGCTAATCTGTAGGTGGAGAGCAGCCTTGATTTTAATGTGTAGGTAGAGAGCAGCCTTGATGTTAATGTGTAGATGGAGAGCAGCCTTGATGCTAATGTGTAGGTGGAGAGCAGCCTTGAGGTTAATGTGTAGGTAGAGAGCAGCCTTGATGTTAATGTGCAGATGGAGAGCAGCCTTGATGTTAATGTGTAGGTGGAGAGCAGCCTCGATGCTAATGTGTAGGTGGAAATCATCCTTGATGTTAATGTGTAGGTAGAGAGCAGCCTTGATGTTAATGTGTAGATGTAGAGCAGCCTTGATGTTAATGTGTAGGTAGAGAGCAGCCTTGATGTTAATGTGTAGGTGGAGAGCAGCCTTGATGCTAATGTGTAGGCGGAGAGCATCCTTGATCCTAATGTGTAGGTGGAGAGCAGCCTTGATGTTAATGTGTAGGTAGAGAGCAGCCTTGATGATAATGTGTAGGTGGAGTGCAGCCTTGATGCTAATGTGTAGGTGGAGAGCAGCCTTGATGTTAATATGTAGGTAGAGAGCAGCCTTGATGTTAATGTGTAGGTGGAGAGCAGCTTTGATGATAATGTGTAGGTAGAGAGCAGCCTTGATATTAATGTGTAGGTGGAGAGCAGTCTTGATGTTAATGTGTAGGTAGAGAGCAGCCTTGATGTTAATGTGTAGATGGAGAGCAGCCTTGATGCTAATGTGTAGGTGGAGAGCAGCCTTGAGGTTAATGTGTAGGTAGAGAGCAGCCTTGATGTTAATGTGTAGGTGGAGAGCAGCCTTGATGCTAATGTGTAGGTAGAGAGCATCCTTGATGTTAATGTGTAGGTAGAGAGCAGCCTTGATGTTAATGTGCAGATGGAGAGCAGCCTTGATGTTAATGTGTAGGTGGAGAGCAGCCTCGATGCTAATGTGTAGGTGGAAAGCATCCTTGATGTTAATGTGTAGGTAGAGAGCAGCCTTGATGTTAATGTGTAGATGTAGAGCAGCCTTGATGTTAATGTGTAGGTAGAGAGCAGCCTTGATGTTAATGTGTAGGTGGAGAGCAGCCTTGATGCTAATGTGTAGGCGGAGAGCATCCTTGATCCTAATGTGTAGGTGGAGAGCAGCCTTGATGTTAATGTGTAGGTAGAGAGCAGCCTTGATATTAATGTGTAGGTGGAGAGCAGTCTTGATGTTAATGTGTAGGTAGAGAGCAGCCTTGATGTTAATGTGTAGATGGAGAGCAGCCTTGATGCTAATGTGTAGGTGGAGAGCAGCCTTGAGGTTAATGTGTAGGTAGAGAGCAGCCTTGATGTTAATGTGTAGGTGGAGAGCAGCCTTCATGCTAATGTGTAGGTAGAGAGCATCCTTGATGTTAATGTGTAGGTAGAGAGCAGCCTTGATGTTAATGTGCAGATGGAGAGCAGCCTTGATGTTAATGTGTAGGTGGAGAGCAGCCTCGATGCTAATGTGTAGGTGGAAAGCATCCTTGATGTTAATGTGTAGGTAGAGAGCAGCCTTGATGTTAATGTGTAGATGTAGAGCAGCCTTGATGTTAATGTGTAGGTAGAGAGCAGCCTTGATGTTAATGTGTAGGTGGAGAGCAGCCTTGATGCTAATGTGTAGGCGGAGAGCATCCTTGATCCTAATGTGTAGGTGGAGAGCAGCCTTGATGTTAATGTGTAGGTAGAGAGCAGCCTTGATGTTAATGTGTAGGTGGAGAGCAGCCTTGATGCTAATGTGTAGGTGGAGAGCAGCCTTGATGTTAATATGTAGGTAGAGAGCAGCCTTGATGTTAATGTGTAGGTGGAGAGCAGCTTTGATGATAATGTGTAGGTAGAGAGCAGCCTTGATATTAATGTGTAGGTGGAGAGCAGTCTTGATGTTAATGTGTAGGTAGAGAGCAGCCTTGATGTTAATGTGTATTTGGATAGCAGCCTTGATGTTAATGTGTAGATGGAGAGCATCCTTGATGTTAATGTGTAGGTCGAGAGTAGCCTTGATGTTAATGTGTAGGTGGAGAGCAGCCTTGATGCTAATGTGTAGGTGGAGAGCAGCCTTGATGTTAATGTGTAGGTGGAGAGCAGCGTTGATGTTAATGTGTAGGTAGAGAGCAGCCTTGATGTTAATGTGTAGGTAGAGAGCAGCCTTGATGCTAATGTGTAGGTGGAGAGCAGCCTTGATGCTAATGTGTAGGTGGAGAGCAGCCTTGATGTTAATATGAAGGTAGAGAGCAGCCTTGATGTTAATGTGTAGGTGGAGAGCAGCCTTGATGTTAATATGTAGGTAGAGAGCAGCCTTGATGCTAATGTGTAGGTGGAGAGCAGCCTTGATGTTAATGTGTAGATGGAGAGCAGCCTTGATTTTAATGTGTAGGTAGAGAGCAGCCTCGATGTTAATGTGTAGGTAGAGAGCAGCCTTGATGCTAATGTGTAGGTGGAGAGCAGCCTTGATGTTAATGTGTAGGTAGAGAGCAGCCTTGATGTTAATGTGTAGGTGGAGAGCAGCCTTGATGTTAATGTGTAGGTAGAGAGCAGCCTTGATGTTAATGTGTAGGTGGAGAGCAGCCTTGATGTTAATGTGTAGGTGGAGAGCAGCCCTGAAGTTACATGAATCACAGATGCGTCACCAAGAGTGACCTCTCTGCTCGTAGCTTCACCAAGAGTGACCTCTCTGCTCGTAGCTTCACCAAGAGTGACCTCTCTACTCGTAGCTTCACCAAGAGTGACCTCTCTGCTCGTAGCTTCACCAAGAGTGACCTCTCTGCTCGTAGCTTCACCAAGAGTGACCTCTCTGCTCGTAGGTTCACCAAGAGTGACCTCTCTGCTCATAGCTTCACCAAGAGTGACCTCTCTGCTCGTAGGTTCACCAAGAGTGACCTCTCTGCTCGTAGGTTCACCAAGAGTGACCTGTCTGCTCGTAGCTTCACCAAGAGTGACCTCTCTGCTCGTAGCTTCACCAAGAGTGACCTCTCTGCTCGTAGCTTCACCAAGAGTGACCTCTCTGCTCGTAGGTTCACCAAGAGTGACCTCTCTGCTCGTAGGTTCACCAAGAGTGACCTCTCTGCTCGTAGGTTCACCAAGAGTGACCTCTCTGCTCGTAGCTTCACCAGGAGTGACCTCTCTGCTCGTAGCTTCACCAGGAGTGACCTCTCTGCTCGTCGCTTCACCAAGAGTGACCTCTCTGCTCGTAGCTTCACCAAGAGAAACCTCCCTGCTCGTAGCTTCACCAAGAGTGACCTCTCTGCTCGTAGCTTCACCATGAGTGACCTCTCTGCACGTAGCTTCACCAAGAGTGACCTCTCTGCTCGTAGCTTCACCAGGAGTGACCTCTCTGCTCGTAGCTTCACCAGGAGTGACCTCTCTGCTCGTAGCTTCACCAGGAGTGACCTCTCTGCTCGTAGCTTCACCAGGAGTGACCTCTCTGCTCGTAGCTTCACCAGGAGTGACCTCTCTGCTTGTAGCTTCACCATGAGTGACCTCTCTGCTCGTAGCTTCACCAAGAGTGACCTCTCTGCTCGTAGCTTCACCAAGAGTGACCTCTCTGCTCGTAGCTTCACCAAGAGTGACCTCTCTGCTCGTAGCTTCACCAAGAGTGACCTCTCTGCTCGTAGCTTCACCAAGAATGACCTCTCTGCTCGTAGGTTCACCAAGAATGACCTCTCTGCTCGTAGGTTCACCAAGAGTGACCTCTCTGCTCGTAGCTTCACCAAGAGTGACCTCTCTGCTCGTAGCTTCACCGAGAATGACCTCTCTGCTCGTAGGTTCACCAAGAATGACCTCTCTGCTCGTAGGTTCACCAAGAGTGACCTCTCTGCTCGTAGCTTCAGCAAGAGTGACCTCTCTGCTCGTAGCTTCACCAAGAGTGACCTCTCCGCTCGTAGCTTCACCAAGAGTAACCTCTCTGCTCGTAGCTTCACCAGGAGTGACCTCTCTGCTCGTAGCTTCACCAAGAGTGACCTCTCTGCTCGTAGGTTCACCAAGAGTGACCTTTCTGCCCGTAGCTTCACCAGGAGTGACCTCTCTGCTCGTTGCTTCACCAGGAGTGACCTCTCTGCTCGTAGCTTCACGAAGAGTGACCTCTCTGCTCGTCGCTTCACCAAGAGTGACCTCTCTGCTCGTCGCTTCACCAAGAGTGACCTCTCTGTTCGTAGCTTCACCAGGAGTGACCTCTCTGCTCGTAGCTTCACCAAGAGTGACCTCTCTGCTCGTAGCTTCACCAAGAGTGACCTCTCTGCTCGTTGCTTCACCAAGAGTGACGTCTCTGCTCGTAGCTTCATCAAGAGTGACCTCTCTGCTCGTCGCTTCACAAAGAGTGACCTCTCTGCTCGTCGCTTCACCAAGAGTGACCTCTCTGCTCGTCGCTTCACCAAGAGTGACCTCTTTGCTCGTCGCTTCACCAAGAGTGACCTCTCTGCTCGTAGCTTCACCAGGAGTGACCTCTCTGCTCGTAGCTTCACCAAGAGTGACCTCTCTGCTCGTAGCTTCACCAGGAGTGACCTCTCTGCTCGTCGCTTCACCATGAGTGACCTCTCTGCTCGTCGCTTCACCAGGAGTGACCTCTCTGCTCGTAGCTTCACCAAGAGTGACCTCTCTGCTCGTCGCTTCACCAGGAGTGACCTCTCTTCTCGTCGCTTCACCAAGAGTGACCTCTCTGCTCGTAGCTTCACGAGGAGTGACCTCTCTGCTCGTTGCTTCACCAAGAGTGACCTCTCTGCTCGTCGCTTCACCAAGAGTGACCTCTCTGCTCGTAGCTTCATCAAGAGTGACCTCTCTGCTCGTAGCTTCACCAGGAGTGACCTCTCTGCTCGTAGCTTCACCAGGAGTGACCTCTCTGCTTGTAGCTTCACCAAGAGTGACCTCTCTGCTCGTAGCTTCATCAAGAGTGACCTCTCTGCTCGTCGCTTCACCAAGAGTGACCTCTCTGCTCGTCGCTTCACCAAGAGTGACCTCTCTGCTCGTCGCTTCACCAAGAGTGGCCTCTCTGCTCGTCGCTTCACCAAGAGTGACCTCTCTGCTCGTAGCTTCACCAGGAGTGACCTCTCTGCTCGTAGCTTCACCAAGAGTGACCTCTCTGCTCGTAGCTTCACCAGGAGTGACCTCTCTGCTCGTCGCTTCACCATGAGTGACCTCTCTGCTCGTCGCTTCACCAGGAGTGATCTCTCTGCTCGTAGCTTTACCAAGAGTGACCTCTCTGCTCGTAGCTTCACCAGGAGTGACCTCTCTTCTCGTCGCTTCACCAAGAGTGACCTCTCTGCTCGTAGCTTCACCAGGAGTGACCTCTCTGCTCGTTGCTTCACCAAGAGTGACCTCTCTGCTCGTCGCTTCACCAGGAGTGACCTCTCTGCTAGTAGCTTCATCAAGAGTGACCTCTCTGCTCGTAGCTTCACCAAGAGTGACCTCTCTGCTCGTCGCTTCACCAAGAGTGACCTCTCTGCTCGTCGCTTCACCAGGAGTGACCTCTCTGCTCGTAGCTTCTCCAAGAGTGACCTCTCTGCTCGTCGATTCACCAGGAGTGACCTCTCTTCTCGTTGCTTCACCAAGAGTGACCTCTCTGCTCGTAGCTTCACCAGGAGTGACCTCTCTGCTCGTCGCTTCACCAAGAGTGACCTCTCTGCTCGTCGCTTCACCAGGAGTGACCTCTCTGCTCGTAGCTTCACCAAGAGTGACCTCTCTGCTCGTAGCTTCACCAGGAGTGACCTCTCTGCTCGTCGCTTCACCAAGAGTGACCTCTCTGCTCGTCGCTTCACCAAGAGTGACCTCTCTGCTCGTCGCTTCACCAGGAGTGACCTCTCTGCTGGTAGCTTCACCAAGAGTGACCTCTCAGCTCGTCGCTTCACCAAGAGTGACCTCTCAGCTCGTCGCTTCACCAGGAGTGACCTCTCTGTTCGTAGCTTCACCAAGAGTGACCTCTCTGCTCGTCACTTCACCAAGAGTGACCTCTCCGCTCGTCGCTTCACCAAGAGTGACCTCTCTGCTCGTAGCTTCACCAAGAGTGACCTCTCTGCTCGTCGCTTCACCAAGAGTGACCTCTCTGCTCGTAGCTTCACCAAGAGTGACCTCTCTGCTCGTAGCTTCACCAGGAGTGACCTCTCTGCTCGTAGCTTCACCAGGAGTGACCTCTCTGCTCGTAGCTTCACCAAGAGTGACCTCTCTGCTCGTAGCTTCACCAAGAGTGACCTCTCTGCTCGTCGCTTCACCAAGAGTGACCTCTCTGCTCGTTGCTTCACCAGGAGTGACCTCTCTGCACGTAGCTTCATCAAGAATGACCTCTCTGCTCGTAGCTTCACCAGGAGTGACCTCTCTGCTCGTAGCTTCATCAAGAATGACCTCTCTGCTCGTAGGTTCACCAGGAGTGACCTCTCTGCTCGTAGGTTCACCAGGAGTGACCTCTTTGCTCGTAGGTTCACCAGGAGTGACCTCTTTGCTCGTAGGTTCACCAGGAGTGACCTCTCTGCTCGTAGCTTCACCAAGAGTGACCTCTCTGCTCGTAGCTTCACCAGGAGTGACCTCTCTGCTCGTAGCTTCACCAGGAGTGACCTCTCTGCTCATCGCTTCACCAAGAGTGACCTCTCTGCTCGTAGCTTCACCAGGAGTGACCTCTCTGCTCGTAGCTTCACCAGGAGTGACCTCTCTGCTCGTCGCTTCACCAAGAGTGACCTCTCTGCTCGTAGGTTCACCAGGAGTGACCTCTCTGCTCGTAGCTTCACCAGGAGTGACCTCTCTGCTCGTAGCTTCACCACGAGTAACCTCTCTGCTCGTAGCTTCACCAGGAGTGACCTCTCTGCTCGTAGCTTCACCAGGAGTGACCTCTCTGCTCGTAGCTTCACCAGGAGTGACCTCTCTGCTCGTAGCTTCGCCATGAGTGACCTCTCTGCTCGTAGCTTCACCAGGAGTGACCTCTCTGCTCGTAGCTTCACCAAGAGTGACCTCTCTGCTCGTAGCTTCACCAACAGTGACCTCTCTTCTCGTTGCTTCACCAAGGGTGACCTCTCTGCTCGTAGCTTCACCTGGAGTGACCTCTCTGCTCGTAGCTTCATCAAGAATGGCCTCTCTGCTCGTAGCTTCACCAGGAGTGACGTCTCTCCTCGTCGGTTCACCAGGAGTGATCTCTCTGCTCGTAGGTTCACCAGGAGTGACCTCTCTGCTCGTAGGTTCACCAGGAGTGACCTCTCTGCTCGTAGCTTCACCAGGAGTGACCTCTCTGCTCGTAGCTTCACCAGGAGTGACCTCTCTGCTCGTCGCTTCACCAAGAGTGACCTCTCTGCTCGTAGCTTCACCAGGAGTGACCCCTGTGCTCGTAGCTTCACCAGGAGTGACCTCTCTGCTCGTCGCTTCACCAAGAGCGACCTCTCTGCTCGTAGCTTCACCAGGAGTGACCTCTCTGCTCGTAGCTTCACCAGGAGTGACCGCTCTGCTCGTCGCTTCACCAAGAGTGACCTCTCTGCTCGTAGCTTCACCAGGAGTGACCTCTCTGCTCGTAGCTTCACCAGGAGTGACCTCTCTGCTCGTAGCTTCACCAAGAGTAACCTCTCTGCTCGTAGCTTCACCAGGAGTGACCTCTCTGCTCGTAGCTTCACCAGGAGTGACCTCTCTGCTCGTAGCTTCACCAGGATTGACCTCTCTGCTCGTAGCTTCACCAAGAGTGACCTCTCTGCTCGTAGCTTCACCAAGAGTGACCTCTCTGCTCGTCGCTTCACCAAGAGTGACCTCTCTGCTCGTAGCTTCACCAGGAGTGACCTCTCTGCTCGTCGCTTAACCAAGAGTGACCTCTCTGCTCGTAGCTTCACCAGGAGTGACCTCTCTGCTCGTAGCTTCACCAGGAGTGACCTCTCTGCTCGTCGCTTCGCCAAGAGTGACCTCTCTGCTCGTAGGTTCACCAGGAGTGACCTCTCTGCTCGTAGCTTCACCAGGAGTGACCTCTCTGCTCGTCGCTTCACCAAGAGTGACCTCTCTGCTCGTAGCTTCACCAGGAGTGACCTCTCTGCTCGTAGCTTCACCAGGAGTGACCTCTCTGCTCGTCGCTTCACCAAGAGTGACCTCTCTGCTCGTAGCTTCACCAGGAGTGACCTCTCTGCTCGTAGCTTCACCAGGAGTGACCTCTCTGCTCGTCGCTTCACCAAGAGTGACCTCTCTGCTCGTAGCTTCACCAGGAGTGACCTCTCTGCTCGTAGCTTCACCAGGAGTGACCTCTCTGCTCGTAGCTTCACCAAGAGTAACCTCTCTGCTCGTAGCTTCACCAGGAGTGACCTCTCTGCTCGTAGCTTCACCAGGAGTGACCTCTCTGCTCGTAGCTTCACCATGAGTGACCTCTCTGCTCATAGCTTCACCAGGAGTGACCTCTCTGCTCGTAGCTTCACCAAGAGTGACCTCTCTGCTCGTAGCTTCACCAAGAGTGACCTCTCTGCTCGTCGCTTCACCAAGAGTGACCTCTCTGCTCGTAGCTTCACCAGGAGTGACCTCTCTGCTCGTAGCTTCATCAAGAATGACCTCTCTGCTCGTAGCTTCACCAGGAGTGACCTCTCTGCTCGTAGCTTCATCAAGAATGACCTCTCTGCTCATAGGTTCACCAGGAGTGACCTCTCTGCTCGTAGCTTCACCAGGAGTGACCTCTCTGTTCGTAGCTTCACCAGGAGTGACCTCTCTGCTCGTCGCTTCACCAAGAGTGACCTCTCTGCTCGTAGGTTCACCAGGAGTGACCTCTCTGCTCGTAGCTTCACCAGGAGTGACCTCTCTGCTCGTCGCTTCACCAAGAGTGACCTCTCTGCTCGTAGCTTCACCAGGAGTGACCTCTCTGCTCCTAGCTTCACCAGGAGTGACCTCTCTGCTCGTCGCTTCACCAAGAGTGACCTCTCTGCTCGTAGCTTCACCAGGAGTGACCTCTCTGCTCGTAGGTTCACCAGGAGTGACCTCTCTGCTCCTAGCTTCACCAGGAGTGACCTCTCTGCTCGTCGCTTCACCAAGAGTGACCTCTCTGCTCGTAGCTTCACCATTAGTGACCTCTCTGCTCGTAGCTTCACCAAGAATGACCTCTCTGCTCGTAGGTTCACCAGGAGTGACCTCTCTGCTCGTCGCTTCACCAGGAGTGACCTCTCTGCTCGTAGCTTCACCAAGAATGACCTCTCTGCTCGTAGGTTCACCAGGAGTGACCTCTCTGCTCGTAGCTTCACCAGGAGTGACCTCTCTGCTCGTAGCTTCACCAGGAGTGACCTCTATGCTCGTAGCTTCACCAGGAGTGACCTCTATGCTCGTAGCTTCACCAGGAGTGACCTCTCTGCTCGTAGCTTCACCAAGAGTGACCTCTATGCTCGTAGCTTCACCAAGAGTGACCTCTCTGCTCGTAGCTTCACCAGGAGTGACCTCTATGCTCGTAGCTTCACCAGGAGTGACCTCTCTGCTCGTAGCTTCACCAAGAGTGACCTCTATGCTCGTAGCTTCACCAAGAGTGACCTCTCTGCTCGTAGCTTCACCAGGAGTGACCTCTCTGCTCGTAGCTTCACCAGGAGTGACCTCTATGCTCGTAGCTTCACCAGGAGTGACCTCTATGCTCGTAGCTTCACCAGGAGTGACCTCTCTGCTCGTAGCTTCACCAAGAGTGACCTCTATGCTCGTAGCTTCACCAGGAGTGACCTCTCTGCTCGTAGCTTCACCAAGAGTGACCTCTCTGCTCGTAGCTTCACCAGGAGTGACCTCTCTGCTCGTAGCTTCACCAGGAGTGACCTGGGGGGGGGAGGTCAGTCGTTCATGTCATGTCTTCACATGTTTCAATTACGTTACATTTTTCATCCATTTTTATACAATTTATTGAATAAGATAACATGAAAAATGATCATTAAGTAATAACTAATATTTATATATTACAAATATGGACAAATATTTACATATTACTAATACTGACTAATATTGGAAATAACTATGTCGATCTACAGTAAGTCGGTGGCTGGGCGTCCCGAGGAAGATATCCACTTATTCTACAAGCCCAGCCGCCTCTACTTCAATTCTGGCAAAAGAACTAGTGCAGAGTGTTGATAAAATTCTAATATGGCAGAAAATAAAGATATGCAAGTATACGTGTGGGTATACATGTGAATATACATGTGGGTATACATGTGAATATACATGTGGATATACATGTGAATATACATGTGGGTATGAGAGACGGATAATTCCCTCTAAAGTAACTACTTAAAAAATATTTAGTTAGTGTTCAGAGTGTCAAATTTTTCAGATGGTTTGTTAAGTTATTATCAGAGAAAGCAACAGAGGGAAGTTAATCAAGGTGAGACAAGTTAGTCTTCAATGATCCCACATAAACCAGATCACACTGATGTAAATAAATTAAAT
Organism: Cherax quadricarinatus; assembly: GCF_038502225.1. Taxonomy (NCBI): domain Eukaryota; kingdom Metazoa; phylum Arthropoda; class Malacostraca; order Decapoda; family Parastacidae; genus Cherax; species Cherax quadricarinatus. The sequence goes on along the minus strand of NC_091341.1, from coordinate 31,384,147 downwards.
ATTTTAATTTTGGCTTATTAATATTCTCTATTTAATGAAGATTTTGAATAAAAATTAATATATTTTGAACAGCTAAATGAACTGATTAAAAATAGATGTATTCTAATTTGATAATATTTAAGGTCTGTTTATTTTGTCAGTTTAACAAGTTATATTCCAAAATTTTCATTAAAATTAGTAGTGGTAACAATGCCTACTTAATTAGCATATCTTAATATGAGTACAACACATTCACGTTGAAAGTTTGAAGCTTATCTAAAGATGCTTTCCCTAGTTACTACATGAAAATATCTGCGAATGGGTTATATCACATTGTTTATACATGCAAACATTTCATGACTGTAGGCCTACAGGAATTAAAAATTCGAAGCCCATCGAGTTAGGCATCATTGAGTTGTAAAAATGGAAGCAGTAATCCAGTAAGAAAAATAATCAGTAATCCAGTAAGAAAAATAATCAGTAATCCAGTAAGAAAAATAATCAGTAATCCAGTAAGAAAAATAATCAGTAATCCAGTAAGAAAAATAATCAGTAATCCAGTAAGAAAAATAATCAGTAATCCAGTAAGAAAAATAATCAGTAATCCAGTAAGAAAAATAATCAGTAATCCAGTAAGAAAAATAATCAGTAATCCAGTAAGAAAAATAATCAGTAATCCAGTAAGAAAAATAATCAGTAATCCAGTAAGAAAAATAATCAGTAATCCAGTAAGAAAAATAATCAGTAATCCAGTAAGAAAAAAATAATCAGTAATCCAGTAAGAAAAATAATCAGTAATCCAGTAAGAAAAATAATCAGTAATCCAGTAAGAAAAATAATCAGTAATCCAGTAAGAAAAATAATCAGTAATCCAGTAAGAAAAATAATCAGTAATCCAGTAAGAAAAATAATCAGTAATCCAGTAAGAAAAATAATCAGTAATCCAGTAAGAAAAATAATCAGTAATCCAGTAAGAAAAATAATCAGTAATCCAGTAAGAAAAATAATCAGTAATCCAGTAAGAAAAATAATCAGTAATCCAGTAAGAAAAATAATCAGTAATCCAGTAAGAAAAATAATCAGTAATCCAGTAAGAAAAATAATCAGTAATCCAGTAAGAAAAATAATCAGTAATCCAGTAAGAAAAATAATCAGTAATCCTGTATGAAAAATAATAATCAGTAATCCGTCGGCCAGAGATCAGTGTTTGTGTATATTTCGCCTGCTCTTGCGAATTCCTTGCATATTGTATAATATATATATATATATATATATATATATATATATATATATATATATATATATATATATATATATATATATATATATATATATATATATATATATCCATTGTTCCTTGATAATGTGAGTAGTCACGAAAGCGCTTGGAACCTCTCTATTATTTTACAGTGGTTGTTTTGCATATTCTAAAATCACCTGTTTACTATGATCTTATTGCATATATATATATATATATATATATATATATATATATATATA